>NW_008631538.1:0-30726 GCF_000691845.1 Merops nubicus
TTCCAGACAGAGAAACCTTGAAACCACCGCCTAGTAGCACTTATTTTACGATTATTTGCATTTCTGTGTTTCTAGATAGATACATAGATACATGTATTTTTGCAAATTATAGGAATTGTCATGTGAATTCATTTCAGGTTCTCGATCTTCATATTTTTTTTCTCTCCTTCTTTTTTTCCCCTTTTTAGCAATTGAACAGGAGAAGCAAGCGGGTGAATCGTAATGAAATCTGCCCTTCCAAATTATGCACTGTACATTCCACAAGCATTGCCTTCTTATTTTACTTCTTTTAGCTGTTTAACTTTGTAAGATGCAAAGAGGTTGGATAAAGTTTAAAATGACTGTACTGCCCCTTTCACATCAAAAGAATAGAAAGAACTACTGACACTGAATGAAGGCGCTGCCTTTCCCTCTGCCTGTCTGGCTTTGGTCCTGGTGGCATGAAAGAGCTTGCATGTTGATGAAAGAAGAACTTGGGTGGGACTACAGTAAACTAGAGTAACACACGAATAAATGCAAAGCTGTACCAAGGTCCTGCGAGCTGTAAAATGCAGTTAATCGAGTGCCATTTTTTTTTTTTTTGTTCAAATGATTTTAATTATTGGAATGCACAATTTTTTTAATATGCAAATAAAATGTTTTAAAACCTGGATGGTATTTATGTCCTCTATTTGGAGTATATTTGGAGTAATATTTGGAGTATCAAAGGATATGAAGCATAAAAGCCGGTACTGAGACACGGAATACTCTTAAAACCTTTGGAGATGACTCAAACCTCAATCACCACTGTAATTTTTTTCAATACGTGCTCTCGCCAGTAGATAAATTTGTGATCCTCGAAGCTAGCTTTTAAACAAATTTCAGATAAAAATTGCATGCCTTATAATTTGTTACCATGTGAGTATATCACTTTAAATATTTCTTTAATATTTACTGTAGAGATTGATAAAGGCAAAAAATTTGGCTACATTTATTGCTTTGCCCCACCCATGGTGTAGCTCTTTAAATAACCGTTATGTACTGTTGCAGAGATTCAACCTTAGTTGTACAAATCCATAGCTTGTTTAATTAATAGTGAAGGCTTAGTCTGCTGATACAGTATTTAAAAGAAGATTTTGAATTTAAATCCAAGATTAAACGTAAGCTTTCTCGTATCCTAAAGCTATTTTAGCAATTGGCATCCCATGCAAATAAAAATTATTTTACTGAAACATTAGTCATGTTTTGGACGCTGTTTTACAATCTCTTAATGGCTACTTTATCCTAGGAATTTGTATCAAAGAATAAAAAGCTACATTTTCTTATTCAAAACTGATTATCTAATGAGTGCAAAAATGTCATGGTAGTTTATAAAATGGAAGGTAATAATCCTATATGCAAATAGCAACACTCCACATTGCTAGTTTTTATGCAGTTCATTCAGGCCTGGGACACTTACTGGTTATTTTTCCTAAAATGACAGTGCCTGAAACCTGTGATGGAAGATCAGTAGGAGTTGACTGTTAGTAGTCATGGATTTCATCCATTACTCACTCACTTTGAAGTGAGTAATGTTTTGGGGAAAAAAATGGCGTGAGATAGCCTGTAGGAGGGTGGTGAGCATGGTTCTGCAGTGCCTTAGATGTATCCTCAGGGTTTGAGCCTGTATTTCAGTCGGCTCCTGGAAAGCAAAACTAGTCCCTGTGGGGAAGCCTGGGATTTGCTGAGGCTGCTGACTGCTGGGGTGTCACGCAGATGTGGGGGTTCATCCTACTGCCTCTGCATAGCAGCACCTGAATGCAGCAACAAACTGTCCTTGAGTTTACACTAGTGAGGGTGGTGGGGTTCCTCTACTTAGAGGTCTGGTGGGTGTCAGTACTGCTGAAGGAGGTAGGAGCCCTGGGGAGCCATGTGCTTTAGGTGCACTCCCCAGCAGTGGAGAACTTACAGAACCAGGTGTTTGTTGAGGATCTAGGATTCAAGCCTGAGATGTTCTGATGCAGTCCACGGGAAGATTTGGAAAGTCCTGGTGGCGTGAGGATCTCCACAGTAATTTAATATCAAGTTCATGAATGAAGTGGCCAACTTCTTTTACTTGTAAATGTTTCAATCTTTCACTTTATTCCCCATACACAATGGGAAAGACATAGGAAACTTTAAGCTGAGTTTCTGAAAAATCAATTTTTCAACTCCCAGCTACTGATCTTAATCAGGTAGCACAGGATGTAATGTGACTAAATGCAGAAGTGTACAGTCTGAACTGTATGTGCACAGATGAGCAGAAGCACTTGCTTACTGTGGTTCATCTATGGGAAGAAAACTAAAGCAATATATTTCTGAGAGAGGCAAAGCATGAGAAACACATAGCTTGGTGTAAGTCAATGAAAGTGCAGGCTGTAAACCAGCACAGTTCAGCAAAACTGTAATGAGATATGAGGCCTCTGACTTCAGAATGGCAAGTCCAAAGTCATCAGAAGACAATGCTGGCCAAAGGATACCACCACTGAGGTGTGCCTGGTGGCCTTGGGCACGTGGCAAGAGGTGGTGAGGCTCAGATTCGTCAATAAGCTGCTACTACTACTGTTAGGAGGTCTGTTTCTGGAATCAAGGGCTGAATGAAAACCAAAATCAAGTGGAAAGTAAGCCTTCCAGGTCAAATTCAGGCATTGCTAGAGCCTGTCATTCCCTGCTTTACATCTTGTTTGGCTCTTTGCATATATTCAGAGAAAAACTGTGGTAGATAGACGCACCATTCTTCGCATAGGCAACACCGAGGTGGGCACATCTGACACCTGCTTTACAGCAATGCAATTGAGGGTGTGAAAAATGAAGGCTCAGAGGGATCGATCGTAATACTCGGGGCTGTGTCTTTGCTGAGTGTTGACTATGGCTAATAAAGGAAATTAATTTCTTCAGCTGTCAGTCCAGAAACTTTCACCAGCAACAAATTGACTAGAAGGAAAAAAAAAATGAAAACAAAACCCAAAAACCATCCCAAAACCTGGTTGTGAAAAAGGGTCATCAGAAACAGAAAGGCACATATGGTTTTTGATCTCGCATGCTGTGCAGTCACGTTATCCCAGCCCTACGAGACGATGGCTCTATGGTGTCTGGCGTGCTGCCTCCCCGCCCCCAGCAGAGAGGCAGCTCCACCAAGGCTACGCTGTGAGTAGCTCTGCCCTCAAGTACTGAACCAAATTCTTCCTTTCTCAGTACTTAAGAAAAGATTTTCTGTCTTTCATGCACCTCCCCAGATATCGTTAACTGTGCATATATTGGACAGAAAGCATATGCTAACGATATCCAAAATAGGTATTTGTGGTATTAAAATTACAGAAATGTGGAGACCTTAATGCAAGCATTTTGGTCTTCTAGGCTATTTTTGTGCAATGCTGAATGTGTGATAAAACACCACTTCCCCTAGTAACCCTTTACTTCCCTAGAAACAGTAGAAATGAGCAGTTCCTATTGTGTATTGTAATCATATATGGCTGCCACATACAGCTGCTGCACAACATAGTTTTATTAATAAGGAAACCTGCGCTAATCCAAGCATCCTAGGAAACACAATGAACACCTAACACAGTGTTCAGTGCAATAATTCCACGGGGCTAATACTAAAAGGGATGGGAAGAAATAAAAAATGCAGCTGATGCTTATTCGTTGATATACAGTAGGATGACTATGCAAAGCAACCTATGGCAGTCTTGGCAGAGCTGCCTTCTGTGAGATCATCTGATGCGCCAGCTTTGTGCATTTTCAATTCAACAGGCAAGGCAAGTGGATTGTAAATAAAATGGACTATTTTGTTAATTTGGAGAAAGGTATTTCCAGACAACGTGCATTATTTGTACACTGTCTGATAGATTAATTTGCCATTGTCTCTGTGATAAAATGATTTTTTTTTAAAAGCTCTGCTCTTTGCCCTACACCTATTTCAAAATTCTATGACTTTTGACAAGAAGGAGTCCATTTTTCTCTTTTTTCAGCAGAAGCTAACAACCTGCATTCCAGTATTGCATTTACCAGGTTTTAAACATGTCAGAGCCCTCTCTGACTTTCTCTCCTTGCTGCTTAGGTAACAAAAAAAAAAAAAAAAAGAAAAATCATCAAACATAGTGTGTTCTCAGAGACATTTAATTTTGCCTCTGGGTTAATTAGCCTTCAGCATATTGGGAGCACAGCAAAGATACATTTTTTTCTCTTGTTTTTGCAATCATGAGAACTATAACGTTCCTTTTTTCCCTTGTAATCAAAAGCTGAGGTTCTCAGGAGATTTTTCAGTCTCTGGGAGTTTGGGCTTAAACTGTCAGACATGATGAGATTCATGCAATGTAATGAGAACTGTCAACTGGGAGATTCTCCAACTACTGCTCCCTCACAATAAGAGGATGCTGATGGCAGAGCACAGTCAAATCTATAGCATTAATTTCAGGCCATGATATACAAAGAATGGCAGAGTGAGGCTATAAAGGGTAAACCTTTTTTTTTTTTTCTTTTCAAATTCAGTATTCCTATGGCCTCAGGCTTTATGATGGCTCTGGTTTTATAGTTTACCTAACAGATTCTTCATTCACCAGTGTTTTGTAAATGAGTTGGTGGATTTACTCTTATTTAAATATATTTCCTGCATTTTAATAGTCCCTAAATATTCACAGTATGTTCAACCAAAAAATTGCCTCGAGAAAAAAGAACTCATCATTCCGTTGACCAATGGCTTCATAATAACAAAGAAACTTTTCTCAATATTTAATTTTAATAATTTTGTCTTTAGCATCTGGTCAAAGGCTTGAAATTTGGGTGTAGAAACAATCTCTTGTGACTTTTGTAGATACAGCATATTCTATGAACAGCCATTTGCAGTGCTCTTTGTTTGGATATATATTGAGTACACATATATTGACTAGAGATGTGTTCAAAAATGAAGAAAAAAAAACAGAAAAAATCAATAAGAGGAAAGCATTTGCATGCTCTATAACATTTTCCATTAATAATTTAGCTATCTCTATTCTCTTCTATCAGTTTGAAGCTACAGCAGCAACATTCAGGTCTCTAAAATAAGACAGATGAACTATCTGAAATTGACTTCTTTCTAGACCAATAGGGTGAAATCTAGGGTCTCAGATGATTCAAATCTCACCTAAGGTTATTTACAAATTTTCATAGGTATTAGTTTATGCCTTATTTCCTGTAATGGGGCTTCCTTTCCATCTGACATATAACTATATATGATATGTTTATATTACTCAGGTATAGCATTTTAAAATGTTTCGAAATGGAGAAATATTTCCTCAAGCTGTCTCTTCCAACTTTGGAATTTAAGGCCTTCCATCCAGCTAGATTTTGATGAAAGGTGTTGTAGAGAATTTTGGAGCTACACAATAGTCTGAAAACTTGCTGGCTGGATTAATTTTTCATGCATCTTGATTCACCTCACCTACTCCATGTAAGAAAATTAAGCCAACACAGTAAGATTCTTCACCCTTCCCCCCAAACTGAGCACTGCCTCTCAGAAATGATACTGACCCACTATGCAGTGGGAATAGCAGTCAGTATTATATATGAGACAATCTGATGTGGCACAGTATTACCTGTGGGAGGGAAATTTCAGCTTTTTGGCAAAGTGCTCCTAACACTTGCTTACCACTCTGAAGGGTCCTAATTTGGTATTGGATAACGCTGTGGATGAAAACTAATTTTAAGGTCAGCTTTAGAGGCTTTTATGGTCCTCTCTGAGGCTATACAGTTATAATTATCAAGGTGTGAATCAGGTAGAAAAATAGAATGAAATTTTTTCTAACTCATTTCCAGGATGTCATATGTGTGATTTTATCACTTACAAAGGATGCGACCATATCAAGCTCAGAAAATAAAAAGAAGATACTAGTTTACACCCTGGTGTCCAGTAAAAGGAATGCCTGTTTGGACTCCATCACTATTATTTTTTCAAGGTATTATGGTAGTACCTTGGTGCCTGTCATAAAACTAGGGATAGGAAGATGCCTGTAGTGATGAAACTGTTCCTGCAGGAACAGAACTGACTCAGGGGCACAGATCTGGTAAGCTCATAAGTCTGAATGAGGACTGCCCGCAGCAGACATGGCTGAGTTATACCTGAAACAAACGCAAGGCTGCAAGTGACTGTAGACACCTTGACAATGTGACTGCCTGCTTTCCCTTCTTGCCAGATGACTGCTTCTGCCAGACTACCAATACGCAACTGTGCCTTTGCAAGCATGCAACACCCCAGTGGTTCCGTGTATGCTCATCATTTGGTTTATTACTAAAATTTAGCTCTGGTTTCTAGGATTGGCATAGGCAGATGATGTGCCACCCAAGTAAACAAAGCCCAGAAAGGAGGTGTGAAGGGAACTGCCTGAGCAAAGTCCATTCTCTGTATTGAACCTTGTTCTTAACACACAATGAGAGCCACCAAAGGTGAGGAAAAGGAAGCCATCTCAGAGTGACATTCTCAAACAGAAGAGTGGATGTGGCCCTGAGCATCTGCATTCTCATAGAGGAAACCATCCTCAGCATGCTGAACACCCTCCAGGCTCACGGCAGGTTTATTCACATCATTTTGGAACCTCCTAGGAAAAAATATGTTTCATACTATAAATACTGGCAACATGTTAGTTTGTTTGGTTTGTTGTTGTTTTTTGAGGGAAATGGTAGACAGTGAAGCTCCTAGTTATAAAGTTGCAGCCATACAGAAAAGTACTGTAAAATGACTGAGCCCTACCAGTACCATGCAGGAAAAATATGACACTACCAATAACCAGCCATAACATTACCAATGCAGGCTTGGTGCTGGATTTAGGTCTGCTTTGCATCCTAGAATGGGGCAAACCAGCCTATATGTAAATCTATTGCATAGTTTATTTACTAGGTCAAGAGTACTACACAGTGCACAAAGGCATTTCTTGACAGGGAGCCTGATACCTAGGTCTTCAGAAAATCTTGTCCTTAGCTTAGGTCAAAGGCTAGAAGATCCCATAAGAAATTGTGATGGAGGGCATATTAAAATGACTTCCAAGAGAAGGCAATACACAATGAGCTTTATACAAACATTCCTATTCCTGAGCAGTAGCAAAGTATTACAAGGGATGGAGATGATGAAGGCATCAGTGATTTTAGTCCCACTGTATTGTTTCAACATGAATTAAGAATAAGAATACTCCTAACAGCTGAGCTATATCCCACACTTCTGGTGTGTTAAGGCAGGATAGATGCATCCCAGACAGTTTTGTCTCTGTAGCTCACAATTAGAAATGCAGCTCGTGCTTGCTTGGATCATGCAGAGAACATCACTGCCAGGAAGAATTCACATTTCTTTCTTTCTTTTTTTTTTTCTTTTTTTTTTTTTCTTTAGCAATTTTAATTACCACTCTTAGAGACACACAAAAATCTGCTGCCTGCCTTGCTCTTGGTAATTGGCTTGCCAACATTACGTGGAGAGGGGAAGGGGAAGCTCTGAAAATGAGTGAGGCTATTAGAGATGACACCACTTCTCAGCATGAAGAGTTAGTGGGATGCCAAAAAGAACACAGGTGAAAAACCTTTCTGGGAGAGATGCACCCTCTTACAGGGGTCCATAGGCTGTATGTTCCCATATATGGCTGCTTCCCTGGTGCTTTGCTTAAAGTCATCATCTGTACGTGGGAGGTGTGGGTTACAATGAGAAATGCCAAAGTAGCTCTCAAAGTCCTCGATGCCTTTTAAAGGTTAAAACTAGGAACAGTCTGGCATTCTCCAAAAGGCTTTCAAATGGAACAGAGCTGTTTAATCACATGCATTGCAGCACAAGCAGCATCTCCTCTAGATTCTTTTCAGCTGGACTTTGTGAGCTGTGAGGCACAGAGTTTTGTTTTCAGAAAAGGCCATGCTGTGGCTCTCTATCTACACTTCGTGCTCTCCCAGGTCAGAAAACCACAGCAGGCAGTGTTTTGAGACCAAGGGTAAGCTTCACATAATTTTCAATCTGGTAGTCTGAAAGACTCCTAAATGCATATTTGGGGGTAACACTAATGGAGTGGTTGAGTGCTCACAGCTTCGCATTAAATTTTTCTCCTTGCTAAAGTAAACGCCAAGGTGCTGAGCAGTTGCCTTCCTTTTGTTGAGTTTTCTAGTTGTTTAGAACGATTGTAAGTCAGGCTGGTTTTTATTTAATTGCCTAATTAAGGGTAATAACATAGTTTTAATGTTTTGCAACTCCCCCCATTTATGATATTAGCTTGTATGGGGCCTCTTAAGTAGGATTCTGTCACAATGATCACTTCTCAGAAGGAATGGGAGTATCCCATCTCTTTGCGTTGCATATGAAGTACAGTTGCATATATTAAGGTTTTGTCTTCTCACCATCTCCTTTCACACATTCTTATTTTTAATTTAATTCTATTTGCTTCCTTAAATTTGATCCTCTTCATCTGGATAGTCACCCTAATGATACTACTGTTATGTGTCCCGGAAGCTTGATCTTCTTGTCAGTCCTTGCTCATATCCAAACTGTGGGTGTAGCACCCTTGCCAGCAACTACTCTTTACTTCAGATTGTATGTCTGACTCCAATATACAGTCTAGTAGTCTGTCAGATTGCTTGGTGTCTCCAAATTGCTGACTCTCAGAAGGAGGCTCCTGCCAACTTTCTGGTGGTGGGACTCCATCAAGTATCTTCTTCCTGAGACATCTGTGCCTTTAAAATATTCCCAGTAAAAGCTTCACTCTTGCCTTTCCCCTCTTTCTGGAATGGTCAAAACCAGTCCCTCTGAGCTGACCCAGCAGAGGAAGCAGTGGCATGTCAGCAAACTGGGAGGATTAGGTGCTGTGTAGACTGCCCATCAGGAAGAAGGAGCTCTTATCTAACTTCTATCCAATCCTTCCCCTTATTCATCTTGGCTTTGCACAATAAGTTTTAGGGTTTTTTAACAAGCTTGTTTACTTCCAGTGCTAAGTCCCTAGCCCTATCCTCTTTCATGCTGCTAGCCAGCAGTGGGAAGGTTAAAAATGCAGTCAGTTACCAGTGGCAACATGCTAGTGTTGTAAATCCTGCCCACACATCTTCAGATCTACCGACATTTGAAACATCCAGGCCTTTTCTGTTAGCTATACCAATGTGATTATGTCTCTGTATATCTTTTTGTCCTGCATGTCATCTTCCAGGAGTGCTCAGACAAGTATATATGAAGCATGTATATGGAAACAGAAAGAAAGAAAGAAGGAGGCTGAAATTATAGAGAAAGAAAGGAAGCCATTACAAATTGTTCACTTGGGGTTTTGAAAGAGCAATGTCACATGTTAATAGTTACCACCTAATAGCAGATCATTGATCCCTTTATTATATTTTTGTATCTCATCTTGTGAGCTGCAGGTCAGGCTGTGCCAGTGAAATCCATTACATTCTATATCAGTACTGCCTGCTTATCTTGCACAGCAGGGATGTGGAGGTGCTGTATGTCCTTCTTGGCAGCAGTGCCACAAGCTAATGGACTGTATGTTCGTGGGACTGGCATATATGCTAAGGCAGACACATATGAAATCTCCATGTGGAGTCCAGTGAATCATTGCTGCTTCTCATTAGAGTCAGCAGGGACAGGAGACACCTTTGCTGTTTGTCAGGATTTGACCCCATACATGTCCTGAGCGAATGTGAGACACTTTTGTTTATGACACACACACTCACACGCAAAAAATGCTATTTCCAAATAGAGTGTGCTTCTAAATGCCAAGAGAATAAGGCTTCTGCTATTTGGTCAAGGTTTTTCTGCCCTGACCACTGCCTTACTCAGTGGCTAAGACCACTGTCATTTCTGCAGGACCTCACAGGAGTCTACTCCATTACAGGAGATGAAAAGGAGCCACAGGTGATGAGAAGGGCAACCATGACTTCAATTGGATACACTGAGGGAAGCAAGAAGCACCAGCTAGAGTTTTTCCTTTGGCAACTTTCTTCAGTGCAGTCCCACAAAGGAGGAAAGGGATAAAAGGCCATCCCCTCATGCCCAGCTCTGACAGGCTAGAGTAGCTGGTCATTTTTGTTACTTGCTACTGGCCCAGAGGTAGCAAGAAGGGGAGCACTGGTTCTCCTGGGACAGAGCATCTCGTTCATCATCCTTCACATTGAGCTGTATCCAAAGATGCATGCAGCAGCTAAAGACAGACAGGAAACTGGAGTACCATTAACATCTGTTTTTAAATTCCCTTTTGTTGATTTTTATACTAAAGTAATACAGCTTACATCAGTGCTGTATTATGGTCATCTGAATCACACGTGTCTTCAGGCGTGGTATTTTTCTAAAATGTTATCGGTGTTAAAAGAAAGTGGGCCACTAGAGATAACAAACCAATAAAAGCTTATGATTTTGAAGAAATCACTAGCAGTTTATACCCTTGTTGACTTTTTTTAGTGGAGGTCTATTTATGGGATGGGCATGCTTCAGGCTGAGTAAAGGTGGCAGTAACCACTGGGACTGACCACGTGAGTAAATGCCACACTGATGAACAAAGATTCGGCAGGACTAAGTACCCAGATCTTCTCAGTTCAGACAAATCAATTTATTATGTGATCAAGACCTGTGCTTTGGTCTTTGCAAATGTGAATTATTTGTAACATCATGCTCAATTTTAGCCATATACACTGAATTCTTTCAATAGATTTATCATAGAATCATAGATTTAATGAGAAATTATCCTTTGTGATATGTCTTAATGTGAGTGGGCTCTTATAGATTGCTTCTTCCATAGATGCAAAGTATCTACAGTAAAGGACCATTAGATTCAGCCACTATTCTTGCTTTTGACAGTAACAAGACCATTGTTACAAATTCAGCACAATTTGTCCACTGTTTATTGCTTACATAGAAGGGGCATATCACAGGTAGACATTGCTTCCTTATATGCAAAAGAGTGTTTCCAATGAGGTAGACAAGCATACTTGAGCCCTTATGAACATTCAAACATTACAGTCCTTGACATGTGAAGAAATATCTCCAGTGTAATTTTGCGGTATCCAGTTTATTAGAATGCCTACTCTGCTGCTTAAGGCAAATGATATACAGATAAGAGGAAAACCTGCCGTTAATTTGCATATACCATTCCTGGTAATATTTTAAGAATTACTATGTGTTTGACCAAGCTGACACATATTTTGGACATTAAACCATGCCTCAGTTTTATCTCAATAAGCAAGGGGATGTTCAGCTAAGTACTGCAGACGTGTCTCTTGACTTTAAAAGGGAACTTGTCTGCTAATTTTGGTCTTTCAAATTGCACAGAAGTTAGATCACCAAACAAGCCTAAAATAGATGGTGCAGATACCCTTATAACAAGAACCTGTTATTGCAGTCTTTCTTTAGTGGGTTTTGTTTCAAATACTTAGCTGGGCTAGCAGGGAGTGGATGGTTTCATGAGTGGAGCTCAGAGGAACTATGCAAATTTGTTATCTACCCTGAGTTGACACATCATTTACTGCCTGATATTACTAGGCTTGGTTAGGAAAAGTGTCGACATGGATTGCCTTTGTTACAGGCAGAGGGAAAAGAATGTTTCTTCCGTGGGAGTAATCACCGTCCCTGTTCCTCATCACCACCCTATTCTCTCATGGGTGATGACTGCTGAAGAGCAGTCCTTCCTTTCCTCATTCCTCAGCCACCAGCAACACGCTCGCCAAAATAAGGAGGCAGCTTGAGGCTGCGGTATCATTGCTTAGAGAATGCTTCATTTCTAGCCCAGGGTTTGACTGGAGCTGAACAAAAGTAGCAAACTCAACACTTGGACTCGGAAAGTGACACCTTTTGTTTCTTCTAGGTCCTACTGCGTTCACTCTTTGCTTTCCAGATATTCAATCATACGTGCATTATCCCTTAAAGCAATGATGATTTTTGAAAAAAAAAACAAACAAACACTCTTTTAACTCAGTCAGTAGTTTAACTGACAAGAATATACATACTTCACCACCTTCAGAATGCAGGCATGAATATATGAGTATTAAATGAAGTTTCAAACAGGCAGTGGTTTTATTATTCTCATCTTTTTAATACTTCTCTCACTTGTGGCCAGTGATTTCGTTTCCCAGCAGGAAGTCATATCTCAGCAGCAAAATAATAGGACTGGAAATTAATAACTGCCTTTTCCCATTGATATCTTATGAGCCTCTGATTTCACCTCACTCCCATCACCTATCCTTTACTACTCTTCTAGTTAGTTTACTTTAATGGTAAACGTCCAGTCGTTTTAGAGCAGCAGGGGAGTTTGTACCATACGCACGTACACCTTTGTTATGCAGTATGCTCCTTTGATTTATATTCTTGACATATGCAGGTACTAATGTTAGCTAGAATTTTTCGTCATTTAGAAGAGAAAATTTAGGACAGGGCAATACCTTGTTTTCTCTTATGAAAACTGAAAATTATCAGTGTTATTTGGGTGATCACAACCTTTGACTTCATGGTGAGAGCATAAAATCTTAGTCCACTTCAGACAAAGCAATATTAGTAAAAACATAAAATATGAATCTCATAAATCCCCCATGAAATGAGCCAAATATGAAGGGCTGTTACTATCATTTACTTCTTGCTATCTGGATTTTTTTCCCATTAACTTAGAAGAACTTTAAAACCTGTGCATGGCTGATCTCCCATATAAAAAGATCTAACTCATACCCTTATCTTTTTGTTATTGTTGTTGTTGGTGGTGGTGGTGGTTTTGTTTGTTTTTCTTTTTTTCTACATCCTATGCAATTGTTTCAGTAGGGGTATTTCATATAGGTCTGTATGCTGGGTGAATGCTGCATTTAGGAGCACATGTATGCAAGCCCAACGGAGTATTACATTTAAAAGTCCTAAGTATAGACCTTAATAGTTAAGCAAAGCATTTATATGTGCCCTGTTTAGCATCTGCCTAGCCCTACTGCCTTTACGAATATGATTTTCCTCTTTCTCTGTCTTTCAGTTCTTGAGTTTATTCCCATATGTTTCCTGATTTCCCATATGTTTCCTGATGTTACAGTGTTTCATGCTCTGCTCCTTTATGTTGACCTGCAAAAACAAACCCCTAGTGCTCCCATGAAAGAGAAGGATCGCAGGGCATCCATGCAAACCGACTGAGGGAAGGGAATGTAGTGCACATCTCTCAATTAAAAAGTGTGCACAACAGCATCAACAACTGATGTTTCTTTTTAAAAAACAAAACAAAACAAAACAAGATAAATATTAATTATACTGCCAATTCACTTGTTTAGAGTGTAAGCTACACTGAGTGCCTGGACTATTTTTTACAATATGTTTGCATAGGGTCTCAGAAATCAGTTAACTTGCACAGGTAGAGACTGTGAAAGTACCTAGTTCATCCAGACATGTGTGTCCATGGAAACCCTCATTTTCAGTAGTAGTTCTCATTGTTCTGTAAAGTTGTCCTTGAAGAACTCATCATTTAAAAATATAGCTCAGGAAAAATTTTAAAAAGCTGACCCTATGGAGTCTGCTATGCTACTTCAGGTGCTGTGAGATCTGTGAGTATTATGATGGCTTGAGGAACAAGCATCACCTCACATCATCCAGTAGGTAATTTAATATAGGCTTAATTTGGTGTGTACCTAGGTCAGGTTTTTTTTGGCTATATATATCAGATGCACATCTCATTTCTTTATCACAGGACCTTCTCAGATCCTTTCCTTTTTGTCCTTTTGTTTACTGTTAGCAATACTCACAGTTACTCTATGACATTATTGTGCTAATTACGACAAAACCTTTAGATTTTAGATGAGTTTTTACCTGTAAATTCCTAATTGATTTTGTTCTCATTAGCTGAACCTATGGATAGATATCTCAAAATTAGTTAGGAATGGATTCTGTTTAATGGAGTAGTTGTGTTGGATCTTTTGCCCTATGTTTAGTAAGGCACAGGCAGCCTTATCACACATATTTATGAATCATTAGCCATCAGGCTTTCATAATACTCTGAATTACCATACTGTGAACTATTTGTGCACAAATTTAGTGAAGCAAAAGAGGAAATGCGGTCCAATACCTTCAAGCTGACCGAGTTCTCCTGAACAAGAACTTATTTTTGTGCTTGGCATCTCAGACCCACAATTTTCTACCTGGAATCCTGGCTAAAAATGTACTTTAGGAAACTAAGCATTGAAAGCTGTTATATAGGATTCTGTGGCTCCACTAGAAAGGATTAGAGGTGTGCGAATTGAAAAGGATTTAAAAGTCCATGCCCTCTTTCAAAAGTCTCCTGCAGCAGGAAGCAATCCCAGCAAAGCAGCAGCATATAAGGAGCATGCTGATACCAGGACTGGAGCACACAGGAAAGCACATGCTAGCAGATACTGGTGTGATGCCAGAGGTAGACCAGTCACAGCTCTGGCCCCTGGGAGTGGCCTGGCAACTGGGTTTCACCCATTTTGGGCCACACTTACACATTTAGCAACAAGCTAAGTTTATGTAGTCCTACCTTCTCCTCCCTCTCACTCCCAAACCCTGCTGAATTATACCCACACTAGAGCCATTTTCTCTGCTGAACTGGCAGAGCTTTTGGTATGGGTGCATAGTGACCCCAGCTGAAGATGGAAAACTACCACTCAAACCCATTTTCTTTTCTGGCAACAGCATTTCCCTGCTCTGGCTCTCCAGGAAGTTGCATGAAGACTTGTGCCAGCTCAACAGAGAGGTGAGGGAGAGAACTCTCTACAACTGCCTGAAAAGCGATTGTTGTGAGGTGGGTGTCAGTCTCTTCTCCCAGGTTACTAGAGATAGGGTGAGAGGAAATGGGCCCAAGTTGCACCAGGGGAGGTTTAGATTAGATATTAGGAAAAATGTCTTTTCTGGCAGAGTGGTGAGGCATTGAACCAGGCTGCCCAGTGAGGTGGTGGAGTCGCCATCCCTGGAGGTGTTTAAAAGACGTATAGATGTGGCACTTGGGCACATGATTTAATGACCATGGTAGTGTTGGGATGATAGTTGGACTTGATGATCTTAGAGGTCTTTTCCAACCTTAATGGTTCTATGATTCTATAAGTGGAGGGAGAAGGACTGGGGCCCTTCAGGAGTAACTGAGGCTGAAAACTCTGAAGCAGATGTGTCTGCAGTGCAGCTGCAGCTTTCTACAATAGCTGAATGGAGGTTTCTGCTTTACTCCTTATTTTGTTCTATGAAGGTGTTAAACAGCAAATGCTCAGCCATTTTGGCTATTGCAATGCTGAAGAATCTATGGACTCTAGTCTTTGATAAATGAGTACCTATGTAAGTATACTTACAACAAGTGACAGAGAAGAGAGTGTTGCTGCTATTTTGGCCCATATCATTCCTATGTGCTACCTGCTGGGTTCATCATTAGACCTAACATCCTTCTCTGAAGTAGCTGTAAGAAAGCTAAGTATGGCAGATTTTCTCTGAACCTCCTAACAAGACATGAATTCCAGTTTAAGCAGCTATTTGTTCCTTTGCCTTTAGCCTGTTCCTTCCTGGATTTGACATTTCCCTCACTTCCTGTGACATGGAGCTCTGCACTGCAGGGAAGGAGAGGCAACAGCCTTGGGGAAGGAGCGTAGCTGACTCTAGAACAGTTGGGTGTGCTTTGCACCTTCTCTGGCCTGCTAAGCATCTAATTTTCACCCTCTGAGAAGCAGATTCTCCTCGACTCCTACTTCTGTGTACTGAGCGAGACTCGCTAACACGTCATGTGTGGCTGCTGGAGTGGAGCCCACAGGAGTCAGCTGAATCAGAGCTGTCAGCCCCCTGCGAGGGGCAAAACGAGTGGTGTGAGTTGCAGAAGGTAGGATTCAAAATTACACTGGCCACAATAAATAGCAAGCTGAGCCTGCCATAAGGCAAGCAGATGGAGGCTGTGTCCTTTGGTTCCCTCCAGCTACAGAAGTAATTCTGTTTTCTTGAGTCATGCCTAGCAATGGTACAATTATTTTTGGACCACCACCAGGACATCACTGATATAACCGATCGTGTCAGTTGTACAACCATGGGCAATTACTTGTGGCAGCAGTATGTAGCAATGTGTTTAGACCCATTACTTCTTACTTTTAGATGTTTTCATAGATCAACTTAAAAATTTCTGATTGTCAAAAAATTTGATTGTGTTTGAGTGCCCAACCTGAGACACACTAAAGGACTCTGAATTTCAATAAGCACGAAAAAGTTTCTCTGTGAAAGACAACAGCATGAGAAGCCAGAAGGGCACTCCAAATGCACATTTTTTTCAGTACTTTTGTCCAGACTCTTGCATATATTTCACAGACTTTGCTGCCCATAGTGGTATACTTTGCAAACATCGACTTTTCTTGGTGTGTTATTTGAGGACTAAGCTGGTATGAGGCTTATCAATACTGATGTGATTATGATTGTGCCTTATTGTTATGTACTGATTGAATTAATATGTGTTGGCTGTGTAGCATTATTAGAAATGGGACCCTGGGATGCATTTTGACAGACACTGTCAGAAGGTCTAAGGGTAAGATCCCAGCATTTAATTTAGCTGAGGTCAGGGATCTAATTCTTAGGCAGAGCCCTAGAAAAGAGCAGTGCTGAGGCTCCCCATACAGCCAACAGAGAGAAACATTCCCATGAAAAGACAGGGACAAATCTAAGTTTTTCCATTATTCTAGGCAGTTATACTACTGCTACCACACCTCCCATCCTCCTGTACTCACCTCTGTGTGTGCTGCTGCCTACATCCTTAACTCACTGTGAATTTTGCTGTCTTACAAGTGGCCAGAGCTGCTTCTTTGCTTCTGTGGTCTCTCACGAAGGTGATTTTATTCTAGAACAATCCATTAGGAGCTGCTATGTATTGTGGTGACTTTTATCCTTTTCTGGAATTTATTTACCTAACAAATGACCACATAAAATTTCCCTGTCTTTTTAAGACATATAGCAAATACGAAACACTACAGGAGGCTCTGGTGCTGATTTCCAGGACACTTGGGCAGGATTATAAAGCTCTATTTTCCCCTCTCCCCCTTGACACCAGCAGTTGTGACATATGCTTACCATTTGACACAGCCACAGCTGATCAGCTCCCCATTTAGATCTGGGCTGCATCTGCCTCCAGAGACACAGGTGGAATCTGAGCCATCTGTCTAACGCTAAGTGCAGAGACAGACCAGGGTTTGTGCCCTTACATGACTTATTCTTTTATTTCCTTTAAATAAATAGGTTAACCATTCTTGATCTTCTTGCAAGTTTCAAAACAATAGAGGGTTGGAAATTGCAGCTGGGAAAATGTTTTGGGGGCTTCTGAGTACAATAAGGTCATTGACATACTGGAGCAAGTCCAGTGGAGAACAGCTAGGAGCTGGAGCACATGATATAAGAGGAAAGACTAAGAGAACAGCTGGGTTTGCTCAGCCTGGAGCAAACCCAGCTTTAGTGGGATGTTATAGAGAAGATGGAGCCGCTTTTTCCACCTACAGATTGCAACAGGTCAGATATTAGAAAAAAAACTTATGACAACCAGGATAGTCAAACAGTGGAAACGGATGTTGGAGAACATCTATCACTGAAGGCCTTCAAAGCTCCATGGGCCCTGGGCATCATCATCTAACTGCAAGCCTGGCCCTGCTTTCAAGCAGGCTATTGGAGTAGATGACCTGCAAAACTCTTTTGCAAACTAAATTGTCTTATGATTCTGAGATAATTTAGCTCACGGCAGGAAGGCAGGAAACTAGCAGCTGCATGCTAGGGCATAGCACGGGCACTGGGCACCAGAAGCCATATACAGTTTATATCACATGATCATCAGAGCATGAACTATTTCCCTGCTCTTTCACCTGGTGTACCAGCTCAGTGCTGTGGTGCTGCTTGTAATGTGTTGCTTGGGTATGGCTTGCAGTCATTCCTCTTCTCCTAAGGGGTGAGATGAGTATTGGCAATGTGGTGACTCTTCCAGCATTATTTATACCAGACAGGAAATATCCAGTCACACAACAACATCAGTTGCCTTCATATGTTAAGTGTAACTGTACCCTCCTGCAGTGACTATGGGTACATCAGGCTCAAAGACCACTGAGCAGTTCAACATTCTTAACCCAGTGTATTAGTAAAATTAGTATAATTTTTCATCTGTGCAGTCCCATGAAACCATCCATGGTTTCACTCTGCCACTACCAGTGGCAGGGACATCCTTCTGACTCTGATGTTTGGAACAAAGAAGATCCACTAAAGACCTCATACACCCGAGGAGCTAATGGCACCTTCTCCTGCCGAAGGCTGCAAACCCAAGCCTGCACCCAGATCAGCCAGTCTCCTTGACTAGCATTCCTTCTGCAGATATCCTTGCCCTGAGATGCTGTGAGCTTGTGGAGTCAATTATCAATCATTCTTAATTTAAGAGATAGTTGGCTAGAGTTGAGCCTGTCTGTCTTACAGTCTCTCAAATGTTCTTCCAGCCATTCTTCACAGTTATGTAGAATAAAACATAAACCAAAAATACTAGCGCAGCCAGGTTGATGTTTAAGGGTTCACATAAGGGAAGTCCATGAAGTGATGCAGTCAGGCAGAGGCCGTGAAGAGGGAACTTCGGGTGTGCTGTTTGTTATGAATGTAGGGAGTCCTTACTGACTATTGAGTCAGCGTTCAGACACCTGGAGGACTACGTGTAATGCAGGGAAGATTGAAATCCCCACTGGAAACCAAAATGTTGTTCTGTCAAGCTGGCATGCATAATACTATTATACATCAAGACAATGGCAAACAAGTTCAAAAACCTTTGACCTGGAAGTCTAATAATACACAAGCACCTACACAATATCAGACAGTATAAATAAAGATAATAAATATAAACACAAAAGGGATCATAAAGAGATGAGTCATGGGTAGCTTAAGGGACTCTGGAGTGGTTTCTGCCAGGTCTGTCAGGCACCTCAAAGAGAAACACCTTAAAACTTGCCACCCTTCTGTCCATGTGTTTCAAGAGCTCATATGCTGGGCAGGAGACAAACAGACAGGGAAGAAACCTGCCCTGTTTGCTGTATTTAGTGGCGTGAGTCAGACAGCTTCTCTGGGAGCACCTCTGTTTCACTTTGTTCTTTGAGAGGGGGTAGGAAGGTGGATTTGGCCCCTAGCCATACCACAAGGGTGGTGATGTTTGACCAGACAAATAAGTGTGTGAACATGGCGGGGTCCACCAGCACTGCTTGCAAGATGATTCAGAAGCTGCAGGGTAGGTATACAGTGAATGTCACAGCTTCCCTCCCATGTCCTGCCTATGTCATTTTGGTCCCCAGGCCTGTGGGCGTAGGCTTGGGCTGTGGAGGTGGGGGAGTTGGCACAGTGTGGTTCCTGTGCAGGGCACTGCCACCAAGTCACCACCCACCATGCACAGCGACCATCAATCCACCAGACAATAAACTGAAAATGGTTTCATATGATAAACTGAAGGCAAAAGCAAACACAGCACATGGCTGTACCTGATACTCCTGGATCTCCCTACCTTTTAAATCCTCCAGAAAACCTTCATGGGTGTGGTGGTCAGGATCAGCCTTTCTGTCACCCCTTAGATGATGGTAGGAGTGAGCTGTACCATCACCAGCACTGCAAAGTCTTTGCTTTTAACCTCTTGTCCCTTTTTGTCTTTTAGGTGCTTATGGGATGCAAAGAAGGGTTGCTGGTTAACCTCAGCTGTCTTGTGCTCACGGTAATAACTGCCAGTGACGTTTATCAAGGGTTTTGCTCTCAAGCACAGGCAGCACTGCAGTGTGACAGGAAGGGAGGAGAAATTGTGTGCAAAAACAGGAAAAGGAGAGGAAAATGGGTGTGAATTTAACGAACAGGGGTTGCACTGGATGAGGCTGAAGGCCAGGCTGAGCCTTAGGGTGGAAGAGATGAGGTAGCACATGATCTCAGGTGAGATGGAGAGGGTAAATATAGGCAACAGTCAGTCTGTCCTGTCCCTTCCACGGGCAGTGCACTTCTCCCTGTAATGTGCCACACAGAGACTGGTACCTGGAAAAACTGAAGAACTCAACATTTTCTTGGGAAAAAGGGTTTGCTGGAAAATGTTGTCCTTGCGTAGGATCAGAGGTAGTCAAATAAAGGCCTTTCCTGTGCTCTTTCAGCTTCTCATTGGTGGGACTTGCAGAGGCCCATCCTTACACTCCTACCTTCTTCCCAGAGGTACATTTGCTCTTCAGCTACAGCTTGCAGAGGACTCTGCGGCTCTGCATGTCTACACGTGGCCTCTGAGGAAGGCCATGAGCCTCTGCAGGCGTAGCCACCAACCTTGCCCCACAAAGCAGCTGTGGTCACAGAGCTATAATCCTCCTTAAATACAGGCTGAATCCCAGAGAATGGGATGAGTCCCAGGGAAATCCATAAGCTCTAATTTCTCAGAAGCTGTTCATGTAAAAACTAAGGCAGATGACGCTAAAAGCTTTTCAGTGCAGAGAATGATGAATGCAGTCTGTTGTTGCTGCTGCCGCTGGCGTTAACTATTATTGCTATTAATAAAGAATCGTTCTTTCTTCCTGGTAATTGCCTGTGAAATGTTCCCTCGGTAGAAGCCGGATCAACTGCTTTCCCAGAGAGGGGGATTCTTCTGCCCCCCTGCGCTGTGGCGTGGCTGGGCAGTGTCAGGCACGGAGCCCCTGCTCTGCCGACCCACAGCCCAGGGGGAATTGCTCTCCAGGCGTCCTGCTCCCTGGGGCTACTCTCACCAGCCGCTGCTCCTGCGTGTGGGAGGGAGCACCGGCCAGCCTGCAGCAGTCCTATAGACGGGGATTTATTGAGTTCAGGATTCTGAAATGAGTAACACAATAGGCACGCCCTCCCAAGCCTCAGTCCTGTGGGAGGAAGAAAACACAGTGCCCCAACACATGTGGGGCTGTCCTTGGGAAGGGGATGGATTTCCTCTTGCTGCAGACTTCATGCTGCAGTTGCAGGACTGGGCAAAAGGAGGGACCGCAGGGCCCCGCACATCTCAGGCCAGGCATTGTGAGCACCCGTAGATGCACACTGCTGTCGGGTCATTCTTGCCATCCACTTCTCTTTCTGATAAAGAAAAGATGCATTTTTGCTATCAAGCAAGACCACTAATTGCTTGCAAATGCAGTTGTGCTGGCATCATGCTTTGCAGGAGGCATTGCTTGTGGGGCAGGAGATGTGTGTGTGGGGCAGGAGGTGCACAGGCACCCACCTGGGACAAGAAGGGCATTCTCTCCTGTGCAACCTGTGGGGACAAGCCCCACTTGGCACCCTTCAGCCTTACTTAGATCCCTACAGTTCAGCCTGAGGCCTTCTCTGGCTTACACCATTTGCTCGTGGTACCAGCAAAATGAGGAGCACCCCACGTTTCAGCTTCTGATCACCCTCCCTGAGCCCTGGCTGATTTAGCCCAAAGGCTGATAGCATTTAAAGGTGATGTCCAGATAGCAGTACACATCCCAGCAGAGATAGACTTGAAAATATAAAATGACTGCATTTTCATTTCATTTTCATGTAGAGTGCTAAAATTCCATTTTCTGAAACTAGCCCACTCATTGTTTACTGTTTTCATGTGCAATGCTTAGTGTCTTTCATATCCTGCTTGGTTTTTTAAGAATTGTAATATAACCTCACTTAGGCAGGGGTGCATGAGGTGCTTTCCTACCATCACATTGCTCAGTAAGTGCCCTGTGAACGTTTGCTGAAGCTTGCACTGCGTTTCGGTTTCAGTCCAACCACAGAATCCTACTTTGTCAAATTAAATTGTTAAGACAAGCCTGAGACGGCTCAGCCTTTTGTTTTCAAACAATATAATGTAGAAGTATATGCATCTTCCCTTTAAAAAAAAAAAAAAGGCAAAAAAAAAAAGCAGGAAAGCAAAAGAGATGTTTAAAATATTTTCCTGAACTGCACAATGCTGGGCGCTTCCGGGTTTAGTGCAACCTCTTTCTCTGGCCAAACATGGTAAGGAAGTGACTCTGTTCCCCACAGCACACACTCGCAAAGAGCTCCCTTCAGCAGAGGCAGCTGCTTGTCTTTGCTGCTGCTAGCCTGAGTTCAGAGAAAGCCAGCAATCCTCAGAGACACTGTAGCTGTATCCAATAAAGGAGGAAGTGATTAAAAATTACTTTTTCCAAAGATACATCCAAATCACTGAATTGCTCCTAATTTACCCCGAATGTGAAAATAAAAATACAGTCAAGTTTAGGATTTCCATACAAAGGACCTCAGAGCAAAGAAAAGGGGCTGTGCCAGCCCTCCCTAGCCTGGAGCAGAGATCTAGATGCCTGAGTCTGGTGGCAGCCCCCTGCTGTCATCTAGGCTTTCCTTCCTCTCCTGATCACAGGAACACATCTCCCCAAAATTTGCACAGAGCCACATCTGTCCCCATTTTTCACTTGGGGCTTAGCAGCTGCTCTGACCCTTTACACTAAGGCTGAACTGTTTACCCAAAAATAGCATTTCACTGAGGGAACTAAAACAGAGCACCCTATTGTTCCTAGGTGCACTTGGGTGTTGTGCAGAGAGGTCTGGGAGTGGTGCGGAGAGGAGGAGGGTGGCTCATTGATGTGGTTTTTCCCCTCTTCCTGCCTGTGGCTCCTGCTGCCCTGCCATGTCCCCAGCAGTGCAGTCAGCGGGGTGCTGCCCATGGCTGCCTTGCCTGTGCTGACCCCCACACCTCTGAATGTAGCCACCTGAATTGTTAACTTCGATGATGTTAACCTGTGAACTGGATCCTCCTCCCCCTGTGCAGTACATGAATGGTGTATATTTTTCCTACACGATGTGAAAAGGTTCACATGCAGTCATCTCCACTGCCCTCGCTGCATCTGTGGTGAAAGTTGCCCTGAGCAGAGCGAGGGCTTTGGAACCGTAGCGGTTCACAGCCACAGCAGGGAGGACTGGGCTGGCTCCTGACGCAGCTGCAAACACACACAGGGACCCAGCAAGGCGAAGCTGAGCTGGCAAAGGCAGCCGGGTAGTCCTACACCTAGGAGTGACCTACATTAAAATCTGGACTCACTTAAATAAATGCCAGCTGCCTCTGAAGGCGGAGGGTGGGATCCAAAGTTCACCTCTGGGGCAGAAGGTTTCCTTGCCTGCACATGTTAAGTTAAAGCCCTCTCTGCATCAAGCCACAGAAGGCAGGGTCTTTTGCCATTAACAGAAGAGAGGTCTGCAGAGGCAGGGAAGGGTAGAAAATATCAGGAGCAGCACACTTTGCTTTGCTTGACAGAACACTGAAGCTGCACAATGTGCAAATAATAAAGAACCTGAAGAGAAAAAGGCTGGCAAGGGAGGTCTGTGACCACTTGACAGGAGGAAGGCTGAGGTCTGCTGATTCAGCCCCTGTATTTCAGCTGGCTCCATTTGGGGACTCCCTGCCTGTCAGGAAAGAACACTGAGCAATGTTTCTGGAAGACAGGGAGAGATAGCTTTAGGGACAGCAGAAGGAATACCCACAAATGTTAGCTTCCTGTTTCTATCCCATGTCCAGAGCTGCCAAGCTTTGTATACATCTCTAAATCTATTGCTTTCTACCCATAGAACTGCATTTTTGTGTTTTAATAGGAAATGATCTGAGCATTTCACTGAATTATATTTTTAGATAATTTAAGAAAAGGCTGTTGATTATAGACCTTCATAAGTGGTTTAGTAAATAAATAGAAAACTGAACAAAAGGATGACTTGATGTTTTCAGTGGTAATTTGATGACAATTTTCACAGATACAATAGTGCTGCATGCAATATATATTTCTTTTCATACCATGGCTGGCACAAATCAGATATACTGCTGAACATTTTTTTCTACACATTCATCTCAGAAAATTTACATTTTGAGTATTAATAATGCAATGTTAGAACTCATTGTCAAGAACTAATGCTCTTTGCTTCCATTAATAACAGCTTCTGAAGGTAGTTCCTCATAACTGAATAATGTATTCATTCCTATACCAGATTCCTGTCCCAAGTTTTTAAAGGTAATTTATGACTATAATATTCTATGAAGATTATCTGTTTCAAAATTCTCACACTTACAGTTTAAAAAACCAATTGATTTCCAATTCTTATAAACAGAGTGAGAAATAGAGGAGAATGGAGAAGTTTCAATAAATATTTGCCATACTACAATTTCCCAGGTGTTATTAGATTACTTTCCTTTTGTTAGTTAGTAGCTTCACAATTGCAGAACAATCATTTTACCGAAGTTAAACTTTTAAAAGATATTTATTTATTCCATTCAATATTTTTTCTGTTTTTTTTTTTATTATTATTATTCTCATTATTTGCATGTTATTTAAAATGGTCATTAATGCATTTTAGAAAACATTATTCTCATTATTCTTAAAATTATTTATATTGAGCAGAGATAACTCAGCTTCAGACATTTTAGAGTTCACCAGAAAACAAGCAACTATTATATTTATACCTCATAAGTTCTCATTTCAGTCCTCTGACTTGTAATTGAAATGAATTATAATAATAATGTTTCCTACATTACCTTACCCTAGGTTACAAGAGGAGGTCTTGCCTTCATTATTACTTCTATCAAAAGCAAAAAACTACGTTTTTAAACACTGCAGAATATTTTACTGAACACTTGTATTGTGCTTTCTGTGAATAAGTTCATGGGACTTGAGCATTGCTGATTTTGTAATTTCAGGCATTTATGTAACCAAATGAGTGGGTTTCACACAGGAATTAGAGTGGGGAGCAGGTGAGTGTGTCAAGGACAGGGTGAATCATAGAAGCACAAAGAACAAAGCCATGGTCATGGACTCACAAGAAGCAGGGTCCCTGTGTCAGAGGTAGCAGGGAAGACAGGAGCAATGTGGATCAGTACCTGAAAGTCTGTGAACCACCAGTGTGATACTGCTGGTGATCCTGATTCAGTCTCTAAGGACTGTGAAGAGCAGGACTGAATGGCTAGTGTAGTCCTGGGTAGTCCTTTTTCCTTTTCCAATCCTGCATTGCTGTACTTCTATGATGGATCAATCCAGTCATGTTCAGCACAAAAAAAAAAAAAAAATGAAGCTTTAGTACAACTATGCAGGGCATATTCATGAGTACCTGGAGAATATTAGAGTTGATTTGTATTTAAAAAAACAAAACAAAACAAAAGCCCAAACCCTGAAACAGGAGCAGAGAAAAGCGTTAAGGTGGTACAGGAACTGAAAGTAATTAATGAGATGAGGTTACTGGATCTTGGTTTATTTAGTTTAGCAAAAAAGAAAGTTAGGAAAAAATAGGATTAATTCTCCTAAATACATTACTTGGTGAGTGCATACTGAAGAGGAAGAAGCATGATTGAAATTAGAGGATGAGGACAGTGATACAGGCAGTCCTGGATTTAGAAACTAAACTCATGAAACATCACCTGCCAGCTTCCTCCTTAATGACTAATCAATTTTGGGAAGATGTGTGAGGAGATTTCTACCTTTGCCTTTTGTCTGAGAGGCTGGCCACAATTAGGGATGAGCAGTTGGGTGGGCACTGCTGACAGCTACTTTGACATACCTTGCCAATTTTAAACTCATCATTAAACTGATGACCTGAATTAGGGCCATAAACTGATTTTCCCCTTTGGATTAGGAGGGACTCCTGGGTGAGGGAAAATACAAACTTTGCACAGACAGAGGGGAGAAATCCCTATTGACACTTTATAAACTCAGTGCTAACACAGGCACCCAGAATGTTAATTCTTACAGTTAATTTCTCATTTTCTCTGTAAATCTGTAGGACCTGTGACTACGGGGTGGTGGTGGACTCGGCCTCAGACAATACTGAGCTACAGCTGCCTGGTCATCCAGAAGAGTTACCATAGTTGAGACTTCTTATGCTTGAGTTTTGTGGAAACAGCAGCTACAGTGCCTGCACATTGCTCCAGGGTGAGCTGGGTGAGGAGACACTAGGCGAGGTGCAGCCTCAATGATCCAGGCTGCCTGCTTGTCTGCAGGTAATTAAATAATTCAAATAGAGGGCAGTCCCTTAACAAATGATGACTTCTACTTTCTAGTGCTCTTGGGGATTTCTCAAATACATCACAAAGGAGCTGAACTGGCTTGGTCCTGCATAGCTTATGAGATGAGATGAGCTCACACATGGCAATTGCCAACTTACATGCAATTAAGCAAACTAGAAGGAGAAGCACACTTAGCCCTGAGCCTTTTTCAGGGCACCTACACTTCAGGCACCGACTGGAGAGAGAGGTTTGATAATCTGTATAAACAGACAAGGAAAGAACTGCTTGTCGTTGTTGCTGTAAACACAAAGGAAAACTTAAAGAGCTGGTGATTACAGAGGTGTACTGCAAACCAGGATACCTTAGGCAGTGACACTGGAACTGTTGCTCTGGATTGCTCTGTTAACCAGCTCATTCACCGTGTTGTTGGTTCTTTCTTTACCTGCCTCTTCTTTCAGGAGTTCAAAATCAGTTCAGTGTGTCTCTAGCCAGGAGATTTCATAAAGTTAAAAAAAAAAGACCTTAAAACATAGTTCATTCCTTGGCGAGGTGTGTCTTACCTTACATATGTCTAGCTGAGTAGCTAGGAACCTGAAAGATATTAGGAATAACTGCAGATGATGAGCAATTACAGACTACCTTTTGAAATGTATCCTTGTATGGAAGCAATGTTAACTAAAAGAAATATGGAAAAAATAACACTTTATAGGTATTCTTAATGAATGCACTCAGCAATACAGTACAATACATGCCTGTGTAATAAAAATGGTAATTTGTAATAAACATTTAGGCTTTCTTAACCTGCAAAACATTATGCTGTATTGCAACGATCATTTACAATAAGCATCACACTGACTCCATAAGCATCATTTACATGCTAATATCAGTGTGGCTTGGGCTTAATTCATTCTATTTCAGCTTAGATTGTGGAGATTATTTTTTCATCAGAGTCACAAGCAGACAAACTCATAAGACTATTAAAGAATATTCATGAGTGCCAAGAGAGGAAAAAAGGATGAATGTGGAAGAAAGGGTATTTTGGAGTGATGTGCTGAAATCAATGTCTGAATTTCTGTGGATAAGTGTAAGTTTTCACAATGTGCATATTATAGCTATTATTCTTTAAAGTTCTCCAATTTCAAATCTGCTAAAAATTAATTTATTTATTATTATTTTACTTCACAGTGAGATTTTAATAAGATGTTCTGAATAATTTATTGGCCCAGAGAATTTCTGATTGATAAATTTCAAGGGCCAAGTCTTGTAGCAGAGTCTGGAGACTTTTAGTACCTAATTTGCAACATTTTCATAGAGTTTAATTCTCATTGCATTACCTGTCCTGTAAATCAGCATCCTCCTGGGTAAGGTGAACTAATCCAGTGCAGTTTTTTTCTGAAAAGGATAAGGAGTAGATCTCACAAATCCTCTTTCTACATATGCAGTGGAACACAGGGAGTGATCTTCACTTTTGGGCAGGGACACAAAGCCAAGGCAGTGCCATTTTCAAGCAGAATAGCTGTTTGCAAAATGAACATCTGTTCTTAGATTTGCATGTATGTCTGCAATATGCAATATAAAGGCTACAAAAACTGAGGTAATGGACTCACTCAGGGATATGCAATGTTATGGGTTTGATTTTGTCAATTGAATCCTCAGGCCTTGGGCATTTGTATAGCTGTCGCTGAGTTTGGAACAGTGAGCTTGTCCCTCACCACTCACTCCTTTGTGAGCTTTTTTGCAGGCTGTACCTGACCTATGGAGACAGAAAAACAGCTGCTAGATCAACAACTCAGGGCTAATAATAGCCACCAGGTAACCTTGAGAGGTTGTATTATCTTACTGCATACTCTGCTGGCCTCCCCTTGCTTCATTTTGCATCCAGCCCAAGGAGCCCGGTAAGGCAAAAGCCAACAAGCCCTGACCCTGACAGACAGATAATCCTGGAGCTGCACAGGTTATTTTGCAATGGGAGGCCCTGAGGGCTGTTCCAGCTGGGGCAGCTAAGGGGCCCTGAAACAAAAGCTGAACACTGTGGAGGTACATGATGGGGACAGGGAGGCTGCCTGCAACCTGCCAGCTGTCTGTGAAGTGGGCTCAAGTATTAATTTCCTCAGAGTGCTGAGGGTAAAGTAAAAATGGCATCTGCTTCAGTCTGGCTCAGACATTATGTTTTGCCCATCTTTTTCTCCAAATGATTGAAAATTCCGTACCTGCCTGCTCAAACAGTGCACTGAGCACACGGCATGTGAGTGAAGGTAAGTGTGCTTCACCATGCACAAATGTTACCTGTGCTGCCAGGCTCCATCTCCTGCCCACAGCCCTGGCCAGGGGCTGTAGCCATCACTTTTGCTGCCAGCAGCAGTGGTACTTGGCCATGATACACGCAGGAACCTGTTTTCTCATCTGTCATCCTGGGATTTATGCAACAGCCATTTTATGTCTCTGCCCATGCAGACAGTCAACCTTAAAGGAATGAAAAGAAATTCAGGTAGTGGGGGTTTACTGGTTTTTGTTCTGTTTATGCAGCCTGAGAAGTTACCACACACAATAATTTCCCCAGCTAGCGAAAAAAAAATAATTACAGACTGTACCATATTAATCTGTGTGAAAGCTAGAAGCAGAAATATCTTCACAAAGACTTCCCCCTGTGTCCACAAATGAGAGCAGGGAAGACCAAAACCCAAGAGCTACTCTGAACTTTAACTCAGGAAGTGTTTAAGCATGTGCCTAACTTGACCTGCTCAGATAATCCCATGCTTAAACTTGCTGCTTGTGTTGTCTGACTGTGGTCGAAAGGTCCTTGGGACTCTTTATGAATGAGAGCTAGGGGTATTCAGAGAGCTGCAAATAATAGATTGGATTCTGCTTACCTAGCTCGGTCATGTCATTCCATTCACATTATGACTGCTCATATAAACACAATGAATAGGATCTGACCCAGGCTTTGCACCTACTTTGAAATAATCCCTCTTCTTGGTTTTGAGAGCAGTTTCTCAGACAGATTTTGTTAGGCCTCTAAACAGACAGATTGCCTCCAAACCCTATCATGTTCTGATTAAATTGTTGTGCAGGAGTCAACAGGTACATATTAAATAGGCTGTGAGGTCACTTTCCAGTCTGAATGACAGCAGCATGTCTAATTAGAAAAAGAGAAATGAGGCTGGAGGAACAAGACACAGAGCTGCAGCAGGAGCTCGGATGGAGTCAGGGGAGTCAGCCCCTAGTGCAGTCTGCAGACCTTTGTCCAGAGGCTTCAAGGTCTTTTCTGGAGATTGATTAAGAAGCATCTCAAATTTTATTTACCTTCTGCCTGTTTCTCTTGCAAATTGAGCATTCCATAGCAGGGAGCAGGTGGTAAATCCTTAACATGGTCCTGGCAGAAATAATAAAAAAAAAAATCCCTTAAATAAATGAAACAGCTGTAAGAGGATTTCAAGCTGGAGGATAAGGAAGTTCTGAAAGCTTAGAATAGGAAGGAAAGCCTTTATTTTACTTGCTACTGATGGTTGTACTTCCTGTTGTGACCCTTCTGCGGTGTTTCATAACAGCTTGGGGACTGCTAAGTCTAACACTGTAATGCGGAACAAGGATTCCTAGTTCCTTCGTGCTATCTGCTAGAATTAAAGGCCTCTTTTGGTAGGTGATGACAGAAATTGTAGTAGGAACTGAAGAGAAAAAAGGCAAAATTCCCCAGTTTTTTGAAGGAAAAATTCTGAAGGAAATTACCATCTCTGTATTCCCAGAGCTAGGTCTCGGGTACCTCAGTGTATATCCTGAATAATGCTCACAAGGTTCCTGGATGGAAATGGCCATGCTGATTTTTAAAGGGCTTTGTTAAAAAGCCATCTGCACAGCCAGGGTCTCAGGTATGCTGACTGTTGGTGCAGAAAAGCAAGGACAGGATCAGAGGTGTTCTGTGGGAAGGTAGCTCTGAACTGTCACCACAACTGGTGTCAGCTCGTACCAGTTCCTCATGGGCTGCTCTCCCAGAGCAAAACACATAGAGCCTGATACGCTGTAGTCCTGTTTGCAAGTCCTCTAATGTGCTATAGGTGACCTTACCGTTCCCTTGAGCTGTGGCCAGTGGAGATGGGGAAGCCTTGAAAACGAGAAAGGAATTTTTTTGAGAAAGAAGCTCTTTGTTGATATACACCATGATTGTACATACACACACAAACTCAGAATATTGCTTAAATTCCTTTTCGACCCATAGATTCAGCTTCCCAAACATATATGGATATCTGAACCTCTGTGGAGGCCTTTGTACTTGCTGAACAGGAGAAAGGGGCTAAAGCCTAAAGCCCTGCCAAAGCCTCTCTGTAAGAGGTGTGTGGGTAGGAACATAGTATTTGCACATTGATAAGGCATAATAATATTCAGAGTGGTTACTGCAGTTTAAGCTCACAGCATTTGTAAAAGTAAATCTAATTAGGCTTTGTTCACTAGCAATACGCCCACACAACAAATACTATGGTAAGTAGCAATAAGATAAAATCTGGAAATGCAGACACAGAAAAAGAAAATAGCTGTAGGGACAGGCAGACCATAAGTCATACAAGTAGTTTTGAGTCATCGTATCAGTGGAAGGACATCTTGGATCCTGTACTTTATCTTACAACACCAGGGAGACAGACAGTTTACATAGCAGATTGGTTAGCTAGTGTCCACTAAAGAAATAATAGGAAATGCTCAAAGAAATCAAGTATTTGGCAGAATAAAAGGCTTCGAGAGCACAGCTTGTGATGTTTACCGATGTATTTTCTCCACCAAAAAGCTGTATTTGAGAAATGCTGCTTGTCTCATGAACCTAAATTCCTAAGGTTCAACAAGTACAAGGTCCTGCATCTGGGTC
>NW_008631539.1:0-4910 GCF_000691845.1 Merops nubicus
GAGGACTAGGGCTTGTGATCGCAAAGCCGCTTTTATTTGCTTCTATTATCAACCCTAATGCATAATGATCTAGCCCAGCAGCCTCTGCAGTGGCCCAGTAAGGGGCCATTATGCCCGGGACAATTTCCCACTAAGTCAAAATTTCACTCCCTGTTAGAGGCTGTATCTGCAAATTGGACATAGTCATGTGCATCAAGGGAGTCTCCATCTCCCCGATTGGTCTATTGTTGAGAGTTTGTAGCCCATCTGTGAGATGGGTTCTCCACCTGGACAGGTTTTCACCTCCTAGCTTCCTTAACTGCTCCTTCAATAGCCCATTGATCTGTTCAATCAATCCTGCCGCTTGTGGATTAAATTGTATATGAAAAATCCACTTGTCCTAGGTTACAATGTAAGATGTGCCCAAAAGTATGTATTCTATCACCATCTTCATGAGCTGTTGAAACCAGGTGGGGCAGTGTTTTCCTTGCCTACTCCATTCAGACTATCTTCTGTTAATGGGCCCATTGATGCCTTGCCGGATGACTCATAGATAACTCCCTCCGGGATCTATCTCCCTTTAATGGGAAATCAAGGACCCTCTGCATGACTCATAGAATAACATCAGCCCATTGTGAGATGTTCCGCCCAGGGGGGAGGAGCCAAGCGTTTCCACCTGGATATAATCTGGGGTTCGGGACAGCACAAGGGGCCCTTACCCACTGGATTTCCAGAGGACAAGAGCTACCAGACCTTCCTATGGGATCACTGCTTCAACAAGACCACTTCATCTGGACTGCTACCACCATCCTAACTGAGTGTCAGGTTGTATTCTGACTCTGTCAGTGGGTTTTTTGCTATAAGTGCTATTGCCTTTATTTTTCCTATTAAATTGTATTTCTGACTTGGAGTCTCTCACTGGTTTGCTTTCAAACCATTACACCACTGAATATTATGCTACTCAGTGTACTGTTGGACAAATTTCTTTTGAAAATGAGACCCATTATCAGTTTGAATCTGTAATGGGACTCCATAGTACAAGATCATTATATCTACGGGGCAGATAGTACTATGGTGAGTAGCTTTTTGACAGGGATGAGGAATCAAATATCCCAAGTATGTGTCTACTGCTGTGCAAATGTACTTACATCCTCAGTCTTGGGGTAAAGATCCAATTGTAGTCCATCTGCCAGATTTGTCCTGGCAATTTCCCTCTCCCCAGTTCTCCTTTCACAATATTCGGCACCAGATGTTTATGAGTGTGCTGGCACACAGGGCATTGGGCAGTTCTTGTTTTGATCATATCGAGTGACATCACTATGCCACACTCTTGTGCCCGTTGTAAGTGGCCTTCTCCCCAAGATGCCCGCATTTTTGGTGTGCCCATTTCACCAAGCCTTCATGGTCCTCCTCCTGAGGGAACTCCAATCTGGTTTGGGAAATCTTTGTCCAGTTCTCAGTGACAGATTATAAAGGCGTTCTAGCGAATTTTTATTACTATGGGCAACAACATGGAATACAGTCACCTTAGTTCTTTGAATAATTTCCCAAATATCCTTCCAGAGTTCCTTTCCCCAGACCTCTTTGGAAGAGATTTTCCAGTCCTCGACTACCCATGCTGGCAGCCAACGCATTAGCCACTGACCAAGAATCAGTGTATAGATGACACTCCCCCAAATCCTCTTATTTTAAAGCCATATATGCTGCATATAACTCATCATATTGGTTACTTCTCCCTTCTCCTGCTGTCACTAAAAATTTCCCTGAGTGAGGGTGATAGGGTACTGCCTTCCAAACTCTTTTTCCTCCTACATATTTAGCTGACCCATCTGTAAACCGCACTTGTTCCTCTTCAAGAGGCCTTAACTGATCCAAGGTCTTTCCTCATCGCACAGGGGATTCCTGTTCAACTATAGGATCAGACTTTACCTCTTGATCTTTCATGGAGGCAGCCACTCCTTGCTCATGGAGTGCAGCAACCCCACTAGCTTCCACCTTGGCTCTGGTCTGAATATACCACTGCCATTTTATAATGCTTGATTCCTGAGCATGCACAATTCGGTGAGTTTTTGGAGAACTACTAACCCACTGCATAAGAAGAATTTCAGTGCAAAGAGCCACTTCATTTTCTATCATTAGGAGTATAGTAATTTCTTGCCTCTGGCAATTTTCTTCCCCCAAATCCTAAAGGGACTCTCTTCTTTCCCTGTTTTTGCCAGCGGCTCCAATTATCATATGACCCATTTACAGATACATTCAACTCCAATTCTCCTTTTTGCATGGGCCATAAATCTAAAGTCCTTTGAATAGCCTCTTTTGCTAATTCAAAGGTAGACTGCTGCCCATTCCCCTATTCAAATTCATATTTCTTCCTGGTCACTTTGTACAATGGGGCCAAAATCTGTCCTGAATGTGGAATGTGTTGTCTCCAAAAGCCCAACAGTCCGATGAATGTCTGCACCTCTTTCTTATTTTGTGCTACAGAAAAGTCCAGAATTTTCCGTCAGGCTTTAGGTAATATCTCCCCATGTCCGCAGTGCCAGTGGATTCCCAAAAATTTCATCATTTGAGATGGTCTGTGAATTTTAGTAGGATTAATTTCCCAACCTTTCTGTGTCATGTGGTCCACAACCAGTTTGAGTATCTGCTGTAATTCCTCCTCATTGTTGTCCTGAAACAGGATGTCATCTATATAATGTACTATTTTCATCTATTTTACTGCATCCAGATGATCAGCCACTCACTATTTGATGAGAAATAGTTGGACTATGCAGCAATCATTGAGGCAGCCTGGTCAAGGTGTATTGCCGCCTCTGCCACCTAAAGGCAAATTGATCCCAGTGTTCCTTTGCAATTGGGATAGTAAAAAACGCATTAGCCAGATCAGTCACAGCATACCAAGTTCCAGGATGCTTCTGAACTCTCTCTATTCAAGTGACAGTGTATGGTACAGCTGCCATGAGAGGGGAGATGTGCTTATTTAATTCCCTGAAATCTACAGTTATTCTCCATGACTCTTTTTAATAGGCCAGATTGGATTGTTCCAGGCTGTAGTGGTTGATTTTAACACTCCTACAGTTAATAAGTCCTTAATTGTCTGGGAAATCTCTCCATGCCCACATGGGCATCTTTCTCATTTCCTTTGTTATTTGCTTTATTATTTTCCCTTTATCATCTATTTGTAAGCAACAATTGAATTAATTTAATTTTCCACAGACTCTTCCCTCCTCAGCCAACGAATAGTCTAAGACCATTTGTTGTCGAAAAATTGCATTCCTCATCTGGGTGGAGTGATCTGCCAGGAAGTCAAGGGTCTCATCTCTCTGGTTGCTTATAATTTCTAGGACATCTTGTAATCTAATTATCCTCTTTAAATTATAAATTGGCTCTCTTGCTCTGTATATCACCTTGTTAGGATTTCATGTCACTAGGTCATAATATATTGTATAGTTCATTCAGGTGGCCATTCATCCTTTCCCCATACCTGGGTGATGGAGGTATCAATGGATCACTTTTCTTTTATTAGATCATCATATACCTTTACCCCTAATTTATTTCCCTGGGCCTGTGATAATAGGAAAAACAGTGGCCTAATATATCCGATAAAACATATGCCTGACCAGCTCAGAGGTAACCTCCGATATGCATGTTGTCCACAGATCCAGTAATGGCCCACTAGCAAAGGGACTTTCCCATGTTTCAGAATCTATTGGCTGTTCATAATACAAATGGTTTCCTGGTCCCTGAGGTCCTCCTAAAACATTTGGATTACTATTAGAGTTGCAACAATCACACCTCCCGGCTCCTGAATTGGGTTGCCACTTGCAGTCACATCCCCCATTGTCCTTTTTTGGTTAACTAGGTCCATTCACAATCACTTTTTCCACCTGTACTCCTTTTTCTCTTGTTTGATTAAGTCAATAAATGCCTTTCCCAGGAAAACAAAGTCGACAGCGATTGCTATCTTCAGTCCAAATTCCAGTTCCTTTATGAACTGTGCTTAAACTGCTGACCCACCACTTAGACTGTACAGGCTGAGCTACCCATGGTAATTCCTCAGATCCTCCTGGGTTCCCACGCACCCAGCAATTAAATTACTAAGGTTTAAAGGACTTGGCTATTTCCTCTCATAATCTTAAAAAAACGTTTTTCTCATCTTAAGCTTTGATTTTGCCAACAACAAAGAAACATAAATATTATTTGAAACTTCATCCTAAGCATATTGCTTTTAGTTCCTATTACTTTTCAAAAATATGAGGGTTTTATACCCGCTAGTTTTGCCCGTGAAGAAAACACCCCCAGCAGGACCCCAGTAGTACCTCCAGGGTGGTCTTCACCCAACAGGAGGACAGTGGTGATTAAAGGAGGGATGGGCAACGATCGCTTTCTTCCAAAATAAAAGGTTTTAATAACATGAAAATAAAAACACCTGAGGCAGGCACTGAAACAGCACCCACCCCAGGGGGAGAAGTGAAAGAGCATGTGGCCTTGGGGCCACAGATTTTTAACAGGTAGGTAGGTGGGTTTACAAAAGGCATTGTCCTGTAAGGATACACGGATGGGATACCTACAGGTCAGGGGTGGGTTTTAGGGGATTGGTCTTGTGGTGGCTAAGCCAACCACAACCTGTGAAAGATGGAAAATTCTGGATGTGTGCCCGTGTTTGGGGACAAAGAGGCAACAGAAACCTCTATCTCCAGGAGGTGCACTGCAACATCTCACCCTTTTAAATTTTATAAAAAGGAAAAATTAAATTAACAGAACTTTAGAACAGTGTAAACATATAAGTTAACAAATAGTGCAATAATTTTTTAAATTACAGTAACAGTTAAGAAAATACACATTCTTGTCTTCTCTGTCGTGGATGTTGAAGCTTGGCAATCTGCAGTCAAGGAACAGTTTTAGGCTTTGCTGGGCTTGAGGTAGTTGCA
>NW_008631540.1:0-16946 GCF_000691845.1 Merops nubicus
CCTAAGGGATTCTATGATTCTATGACATGTTCCCTGTCCTCATCAGAGGGTCAGATGAGGAAGCAAGGGCACCCTTGCCTTACAGGTGAGGCTAAGCCAGGGGGAACAGGTCTTCAGCAAATGGCAGAACTTCATTCCAGGTGGACCCCAAGAAACTCAAAATTTGGATCAACAGAAACCTTTTGGATATCACCAAGACAGGCAAGATAACTTCAGTTTTCTCCCAGGGGTTTCTCCCAGGCTGGGGACTGAGGGGCTAAACAGGGCCCCAGTGGAAAGGACCTGGGACAGGTCCTGGACAAGACTGAACAAATGGGGCAAGCTGCTTCCTGGGCAACACGAGAAGGCGTGTGATCAATAGCCTGAGAGAAGGGGTTGTCCCTTCTGCACAACACCAGGGTCCCTTCTACACACCTCCAGCTAGGTGCTGTGCCCAGACTGGCTCCACCAGTTCAGGGAGAGGTGAAGGAGCTGGAGAGGGTCCGGCAGATGCTGCTGGTAGGACTGGGACCTGGGGCTACAAGGGGGTGTGTTGGGATCTACCAGCATCACACAGTTGCCTGGAGGGCAGATGGAAGGTGACGGAGCCAATCTCTCTTGGTAGGGCATGAGATGTAACAAAGGACAATGGACATTTATTGCTGCTTCAGGTTGGACAGTAGAAATTACTATTTTTTTTCCCGGGGAGGTGTTACAGGTATGGGACATGCCACCAGAGGGTGGGGCAAGTCCGTCCTTCAAGACCCAGCTGTGTAATGCCATTGGTGACCTTGACGGAGACCCCCCAGGAGCCTCTTCCCACCAGTATTCCCAGGATCCTGTGAGCCCAGGGAGGAGCAACCTCCTCACCTGCAAATTCTTTCCCTTCTCCATGCCACAGACCCAGGATATCTTGAGAGCCAAGGTCTCGTGCGCTGGACCATAGCCCCATTCCGGGCACGCCGGGATCTGCTCTGACCAGCATCCCATGGGTGCCGAGGCCCGTGGCTTTCCCTCCACGCTGCTGGGAGGCTTGGCTGCTGCTCCTGGCAGGAGATCTGCTGATCCCGCCGGCGAGCTGGTGCCGCAAAGTCAGGCACAGAGATTGGCAGCGTGTTGTCAGCAAGGGAAGACCAGGGACGGAGAGGCTGGGGGGCTTGGGGAGATGGGGGCAGCTCGGCCCTGAAAACCGAGCCACCTGCACACTGCTACCTGCTGAATAATAGAGGAGCTGACAGCCAGCCGGAGAGAAATGTGATGCTGGTGAGCCAGCCCAAGAAGACATCTGAGCTCCCAGCAGCCACGATAGCAACCGCAGGGAAGGAGCCTTCCTCTCCGCTGCTCTGCGCCACACGGCGTGGCAGGGGTGGCCGGAGCTCTCTGCCCACCCCCGCCGCCTGCCGTGCCCGGTTGGCCGGTGTCCACTCCAGGGGCACGGGCTCGGGGCTGGGAGAATGATGTGAGCTGCAGAGGTGCTCAGCGAGGCAGAGCTCAAGGGCAGAGCCGGGTTTACCAGGAGCTGAGGCAGAAGGAGCCGGTGCCCACACCCTGGCTCTGGCAGCTCAGCCCCATGTCCAGAGGAGGAGAAATGGTCTATATCCCTGATGACTCCGACTTCAGCTCCTTCCGGGATCAGTGTGAGAGCCTGGAGGGCTGGCACTGCCGGTACAACAAGGCTGGCATCACTGTGTGGAGTCAGGGCCAGGAGGAAAGCTGCACCGTGCAGAAAATCAAGGTAAGCAGATGCCTGCAGCTGCAGGACCACCAGCCTTCCCTGCCCCAGCTCTGTACCCAGCTACTCGCCAGGGTCCCTAGTGTGCTGGCCCACCTTGGGGATGCCCAGCACCTTGATCCAGCCTGCCTGGGGGTGTTTCTGCCTTGACTTCTGGGGCTGGTGGGGTTAGCCCCCCCAGAGGTGTTCCCCAGCTGGCAAGCTGCTCCATAGGCTCTCGCTGCTTGCCCCGTGGCTTTAGCCTCCCGACCTGCCAGGGTGCGTGTGTGGGGGCTCACGTTGCGGCTGCCTGTGACCCAGACACGGGCAGGAAGGCCCTGGGATCAATTACATTGTGGAGATGACCTTGCTGGGAGCCTCCGGGGCAGGAGATAGGCTGGTGGGATGCCTCCCTGGTGCCTCTCCCCTGGCCACACCATCCTGGGGCACATCACTTCTTGTCCTGCACTGGATGGACATCCCGGAGAGTTTAAGAGCTCCCATGTGCTATCTCAGGAAGTTTCTTGCTTGCCGGGGGCCAGATCTGGGATGCTGCAGAGGGACTTAGTGAGGTTCAGCCTTCGCTGAGGTGGTTACACCTCGTCACTCATCCACATGTCACCAGTGGCATTGCCAGGTGATCCTGAGTACATCAAGAGCAGCTACAGGGTACTGGGGGCAAGGGGCATGGAAACCCCATCATGGGGTAAACTCTCTATGGGAGCATGCTGCAGGTCAGTGCTCAGCTCCATGGCTGGTGTCACAGGCAGGGCTGTGGTTTTTCTGGCCACTGAGGATCAGCACTGGTGGGCAGGGATGGGGTCCACCTAAGCAAGTATGGCCAAAGCTTCTTACCCCCATGATAGACAACCCCATAAAGAGAGCTCTCAACTAGGAGTGTCAGGGAAGGGTTACCACAACCTGGAGAGCAGAGAAGGCACGAGGGGGTGGTGAGGAGATGCCTGGGGTGCACTACGCTGGGAGAAGGCTCTTGCATCATTCTCCTGAACACAGAGTAACTGGCTGCCTGTCTTGGGTGCCTGCTCACCAGCCCATGCAGCTGGAGAGACACGAGGAGGAGCTGGACACGCAATGACTGCACTGCTGTCATGGATGGAGGCCCTTCAGGGTCAAGGTGAGGAGGAGGAAGAGCACTCTCTGCAGAGGTGCAGCCACAGTACACCATGGCCTTGTGACCATGAGCCAGGGAAGAGCTTCTGGGCTAGGATCAGGGAGCACTTAAGCCATTTGGGCATGCACGAGTCCATAGAACCAGGCAGGATGCACCCAGGGGTGCTGAGGGTACTGGTTGACATCTCTCTGGAAAGCCCTGCTGACTGCAGGAGGTCCCTCATAACTGGGAAGAGGCAAATGTCACATCCATCTTCCAGGAGGACAAGAAGGATGCTCCAGGGCACTACGGGCTTCTCTGTCACTTCCATCTCTGGGAAGGTGATGGACAACGTCCTCCTGGAAGCCATGTCCTGAAGGACAAGGGCAGTGGTAGCAGCAGCAGGGACCTACCAAGGGCAAACCATGCTTGACCATCTGGATTTCCTCCCACAGTGAGAGGACCGGATGCATGGGCATGGGGAGAACAGGGGAAACCCTCTGCCTTGGCTTTAGCAAAGCCTTTGATAGAGTTTTCTGTAGTGTCCTCATTGCCACAATGATGAGACCTGGACTGGAGCACTGGACTGGTCAGTGGATCACAGAATCCCAGCATGGTGGGATTGAAAGTGACCTCTGGATCCAGCAACTCACAGCATGGTGATCAGCAGTGCAGAGTCCAAATGGTGGCCAGTTGCTGGCTCCTACCCTGTTACTGGGATGAGGGGGTCAAGTGCCCTCTCCACAAGTCTGCAGGGCAAGCACTGAAGTGTGGAGAGCTTTGGAAGTGCTGGAGACAAGGCTGCTGCTCAGCAGGACCTGGACAGGCTAGAGGGACAGCTGGCAGGAACCTCGTGAAGCCCACCCAAGTTCAAAAAAGCACAGCAGTTATATCCTTTTAGCCACCACCAAGCCCCATAGAGAGGAGACCTCAGGCAGGTTCAAGGGTGGGGCTGAGCACAATCTGGAAAGGGCCTGAGTATGATGCAGGGGTTAGCACTGCCCAGGGACCCCTCCTGAGAGGTGGTATGGAGAATAACATCCAGTCTGTCCAGGAGAGCTGAGCTACACAGGCTGGGGCTGAAGGTCAGCAAAACACTAGTCATTCCATTAATGCAGATGTAACCTCCAGAGTCCCCGGGCAGTTGAAGCCAGGATTTTTTTTCCAGCAGAATTCCCTCTGGATGGTCTGGTTTTGGATCCTGTGCCTCCCGCATCCCAGCTGACCACCTGGTGTGACTCTTGCACAGCCTCTGTTCATCCATGGCTGGAGAGGAGAGGTAGACAGGCTTTAGTGGGGACTTTGGGGATGCAAGGCTGCGATGGTCCTGCTGTAATAGCCAAAGCTTCCAGGAGCCCAGGAGGACCATAAGGCCCTCCTCTCTCTGGAGCCATCCTTCACCCTGCAGCAGCAGCACCTCTAGACTCAGCTGGGTGGGGTGGCTGAGGAAGGGGAGCAGGAGGTAGGGGTTGGGTGCCCCCACACTCTCCTTCACGGTGCCCTGGGGAGTGCAGCACACTTACAAGCCCATCCTGGGCACGAGTCCAGCACGCCAGGCAGAAACCATCACCCAGGCCACCGGGGAAAGCTTGCCTGAGATTGATGGGACCTGCCACATTCAGAAGGCCAGCTCCGATTACACAGCACTGCCAAACGACTCATCAAAGATGCAAGTCCTCTAACGAGGAGCAGATGACATCTCCTTCCTCCCAGTATTGAGGGGAGCGGGGTGGCCGCCTTCATCAATAATGCACTTGCCAGAGCAGTCGGGCAGCTCCACAGCTCCAGTTACAGCCGGGGCCCCACCAACATCCCCAGATGAGACCCTGGGCCTGAGAGCATTGTGCCAGGGCAGGAGCGTCCCTTTGGTTCCTCTGCAGGAGGATGGGATGAGGGGACAGGGCTGAGTTTGGAGTCCAAAGGGTGGGCCTGACTCTTCAGTGATGCCCAGCAACAGGACAAGGGGCAACGGGCAAAAACTGGAACATAGGAGGTTCCATCTGAACAGGAGGAAAAACTTCTTTGGTGTGAGGGTGGCAGAGCCTGCAGCAGGCTGCCCAGAGAGATTGTGGAGTCTCCTTCTCTGGAGAGATTCCAAACCCATCTGGATGACATTGTGGGCACCCTGCTGTGGGTGACCTGCTGGAGCAGAGGGGCTGAATGAGAAGATCTCCAGAGGTCCCTTCCAACCTCACCACACTGGGATTCTGTACTCCCAGGCACCAGAGCCTGGATCTCCAAGCAGCTCCATTTGAGGGCAGATGGTCCTTTGATGTCTCTGCCCTCCTCCCCTTGCACTTCCTGAAGCAGGGTCATGCTCTTCGCCATGCGTGCAGAGTATCCTCTGTGGCACATGTGCACGCGGATTTGTAGCCAGCACCCAAGAACAGCCTAAATTCCTCATCTGCTGATGGACACAGCTCCATGCTCCTGTGGGTGGGTCCTGCCCTCTGCCCGGCTAACCGTGTCCCCACAGACTCGCATCTCCTGCAAGGACGTCCCTGCTGAGACGCTCTATGACGTGCTGCACGACACCCACTACCGCAAGAAATGGGACTCGAACATGATCGAGACCTATGACATCGGGCGCCTGACCGTCAACGCCGACGTTGGATACTACTCCTGTGAGCAGCCTCCAGCCCCTGGCGAACCCCAGGCCCCCCCTTTCTCAGCCCTGCAGCCTCAGGCATGGCTGTAGGGCCATGGGGACAGGAGGTTGGGGTGTAACGGGATCTTATCTGCAGGGAAATGCCCGAGCCCCCTGAAGAACCGGGATTTCGTCACCCTACGCTCCTGGCTGCCTCTGGGCAATGACTACATGATCATCAACTACAGTGTCAAGCACCCGGTGAGCCCCCCGGCCGGCCCCAGCCCTGGCAGGGGTGCTGGCCCCATGCACAGGCCGAGCTGGGCAGCGACTCGGGCAGGCTCTGAGCTTCACGACCTCTCTCTGCAGAAATACCCACCTCGGAAGGATTTTGTGAGGGCCGTGTCCCTGCAGACTGGTTATCTGATCAAGGCAAACGGTGCCGGTGCCTGCATCCTCTATTATCTCACCCAGGTGGACCCTCGTGGTGAGTGCCAGTGGGAGGGGATGGTGCACCGTGTCAACTCTGGGGTGGGACCCACTGTACCCCCAGAGCTCACCTACCAAGGTTCTCCATCACCTGGATGTCCAAAGGGCATGGGAAGTGGGGACAATCCAGGGAAGAAAGGGATCCCCTCCCTGGACAGGTGCTATCAGCTCCGGGAGAGCTCAGTCTGACATGAGGTGCTGCAGGTTGTGGTGCCTCCTTTGAGGCTGGCCCAGATTGGCTGAGTAATGAGTTTTGGGCTCTTGCAGGGTCGCTGCCGAAGTGGGTGGTGAACCGCGTCTCCCAGTTCGTGGCACCGAAGGTAAGCAGGGAGAGTGGCTGGTGGTGGGATGCACAGGCACCAGGGAGGAGCTGCCCCAAAGCAAACTCCTAGGGAGGGTGCTGGGTGGCCCAGGGCTCACAGCATGGGTGCTGGATGACGCAGAGCTCCCAGAGCATTCATTTTTGGTCTAATCCAGGCCTCCATCCCTTCCCACCTCCTCCAAAACCCAAGTAACAGGGGACTTGGGAGCTGCGCTCACAGATTGAGGTGGCTCCATCCCCACTGGGGATGTTGGCACTGTAACAGGCTGGACCCACTCTGCCCACAGGCCATGAAGAAGATCTACAAGGCTGGGCTGAAGTACCCGGAGTGGAAGCGCAAACACGACCCCGGGTACAAGCCCTGGGTGTACCCGGAGCAGAACACGCTGCCCAGCGTCAGCCTGGCCGAGCTCTCGGTGCAACATGCCGACTCACTGGAGAACATCGACGAGACGGGGCTGGCCGAGGACCACCTGAGCACCAGCGACCACGAGGCCTGAGCCCTCTCCACAGCCCTCTCGTGGGGGGAACCCCTCGTGATCAGGGCTTGGCAGCTTGGGGGTATGGGTGGGAATTTGGCCCCCTCCACACCACTAGTCACGTCTGATCTCAAATACCTTCCTCACAGACCCCCCTACTCGGGTGTAGGGTACTGTCCCATGGGCACTTGCAGCATGGTTGCTGGAAAGAGGGAGGATGGGCACCCTGGTCCTTCCTGAGCCTATGGTGGCTCATGGAGATGTCCCCAGCGCACGGAGATGTCCCCACGCAGGTGGGAGAGCTGGTAGTTGGAGCAGGTGCCCTGAGGAGAGGCTGGGCAGGACAAGAGAGGTGGGACACTTCCCAGGGTGGGTAGGAGCTTTCCTGGCACCAGGATATCCCTCTACCACTATAAGACCTTCTAGGGATGTCCCTGAAAGGTCCAGAAGTGGAGAAATCTGCAGAGGTCCTGCTCAGGCTTTGCAGCAGCACAGGGCTTGGACTGACCCTCTCTGACCCAGGGTCCAAGCCCACAATCAGGCTGGACCCACTGCAGCCCACCAAGTCCTCCCAGGCTTTGTGTGACAGCCTCATCTTGGGGAGCCCTCTCAGGTCCTCTCCTGGGCACCAGGCTTACCTCTTATAGTCTGGGTCTAGTCCAGCTGGCCCTGGGGACGCCTTCCCCAGGTGATATTGAGGGGGGGGCTTGTCCTGGCAGTCTTGGGCAACCTCTGTCCCCACTCTCTTGGTGTTTGCCGCTGCTGTGGTTTCTGGCACAACAATAAAGGGGTTGGTGTGTGCATGATAGGGTGTCAGGCTGGCATAGGATGGCAAAGAAGCTGGCACAAAGCCCACACTGAGGCTGTCCAGGCACTAGGTCCTGGGCTACATAGGAGGGTGAGTCCAGCCGTGCAGTCCCAGCACCCTTTGATGACCCTCAGCAGGGAGTGAAGTTGCCAGTGGTGGGGCAGGAGAAGCCCATGCTGGGCTCTGAGCATGCGTGTGCACGGGACAGCTTCCACCAGCCAATGGGAAGTTAGTCTAGACAGATGTCTCTGGGGAATACACTGACAAATGTTGGATTTTTCAGCCCCACATTCCCCCCCAGGCTCTAAGGCTGCCTGTGACTGCTCAGCTCCTGCCCCAGGTGGGTTTAAACCTGATCACAGTTATACAATCATGGAATGGTTTGAGTGGGAAAGGACCTTTCAAGGTCATCTGGTCCAACCCCCTGCAGGGAGCAGGAACATCTGCAACTAGAGCAGGTTGCTCAGAGCCCCGGTCAACCTCACCTGGAATGGTTCCAGGGATGGGGCACTGACCACCTCTCTGGTCAACCTGGGCCAAGGGCTCACCACCCTCAGCGTCAAAAATCTCTTCCTTCTTTCTAGTCTAAATCTCCTTCTTTCAGTTTAAAACCACCACTCCTTGTTCTGTCCCAACAGGCCCTGCTAAAAAGTCTGTCCTCAGCTTTCTGACTGGCCCCTTTAAGAACTGAAGGGCCACCAGAAGGTCTCCTTGGACTCTTCTCTTCTCCAGGCTGCGTGAACAGGGCCATCACTGCTGATGGTGCTGGGGTGCTCAGCTCCAGACCTGTCCCAGCAAGGTAGTCTTAGAAACATAGACAGGACATGGCAGCCACTCTCACAGCCAGAGCTCTGCCTGGGTGGTGATGGGGGTACAATCCCCCTGGCAGCACCTGGGGCTTGCAGTCTGCCCACACCCACCTGCCACAGTGGCCTTGGGGACCCCTCTGACCCACCCAGTCTCACAGTCCCTGGTCACCCTGACGTCCTGTGGTCCCACCCTGAGCTGCTGCCGTGTGCTTGCTTCCCCACACCTTGCGCTTCTCCTCCCCAGTTCATCCAGATGCCCACCCCAGCATCCTGGGCATGGATGCTCAGTGTCCCCATTTAGCCAGCCCACTAGGTCACGTCTGTCCCCTGTGCTGCTCCTGGGGGGCATCACACACATGTGTCCCACTGAAGAGAACCCTGAAGAGGGGACAGAAGGTCCTGGCTGTGGGGACACTTGGCTCCCATGGTTTGCAGCTGGGCTGGCCACAGAAGCAGAGCAGGGGCAACAAGTCACCTTCTGCAAGGAAAATGTGGAAAACCCAAGGGCAGGAGATGTGGGGGACGCCCTCCCCTTGCAGTGTTTGGGGCTCACAGCGAAGCAAGGGCCCCTCCTCACCCTGGGATGCTCCCACCACGTCAGCAGATGGTGGTCACCCACATCAGGGAGGATTTTACCTGTGAGAAGACACATCCAAACCCTAAACCACTGCTGTAACACTTGGCAACAACCATGGCAGAGCTGGGCAGGGAAACGTGGCCAGAGCGAGGGGGAGAAACTCTAGCACCCCGAGCCCTCAGGGTGCTGGGTTGAGGAGCACCCCGCACAGCCTCGGTGCTGCGGGCAATGGCCTCATCTCTTCTCCTTGCCATGGCTCTGCCGTGGGGCTATTTCTAGCCAGCCCTGAATAGGTGTGTGAGGAGCTGATGGCTGAGCTGAGGAGTGCCCGCTGCCTGGCCAGCCCTGGCCAGGCTGTGCCATGGTGGGTGACATCTCAGCCCAGGATGCTGCACAAAATGGCCAGGATGCCGGTGCTACCAAGAGCATGAGGAGGACAAAGGCTGCTGGGGTGGCAGGGCCATTGGTCCACATCCAGCACAGGGCTGGAGCAGAGCTCCTGCTCCCCAGCATCACCCTGACCAGGGATGTGGGTGAAATCTGTGGGGTTGGGGAGCGGGGTGCCAAAGACCCCATGGGGTGCTGGGAACTCCAGGGTGGCAATTTTGTAGGGAGTCATGTGCCACTGCTGGGGTTCCTACAGCACAAGCAGGAAGATAGGGAGGTGGGCAGGCATCCCCCAGCACCTGAGTCCCCCAAGAGCTGGGGTGTGGGGGTGGCCCACAGCCCAGGGGGGCGAGGGGCAGGCACGTGTTGGGCGCAGTCACTTTTCCTGCCTGGCCCCGAGAGAGAGGAGCCGCCCCACAGCACACGGATTGGAAAGGAAACAGGAAGCTGCTGCAGATGGGGGGGGGCATGTTCCACCCCCTCCCCCGTCCTCCCCACATACAAATCCACAGCCCACTCCAGTGTCCCCAGCGTCAAACATGCCCTGGCCAGGGGAGGATGTGACTCCATCCCCAGGATCTCATGCTTCGTATCTCCTGAGCTCAGAATCACAGGATGGTTTGAGTGGGAAAGGACCTTCCAAGATCATCTAGTCCAAACCCCCTGCAGGGAACAGGGACATCTGCAACTAGAGCAGGTTGCTCAGAGCCCCGGCCAACCTCACCTGAAATGATTCCAGGGATGGGGGAGCAACCACCTCTCTGGGCAATCTGGGACAGGGGCTCACCACCCTCAGCATCAAAATTTTCTCCCTTCTCTCCAGTCTAAATCTCCCTCTTTGAGTTTAAACCCATCACCCCTTGTCCTGTTGCAACAGGCTCTCATAAAAGATCCATCCCCAGCTTTCCTCTTGGCCCCTGGAAGCCCTAGCAGGCCCCTAGAAGGTCTCCCCAGCTGAAGCCTTCTCCTCTGCAGTTTGGCCAAGCCCAGCTCTCTCCTGCTGGGCTGCCAGCAGAGGGGTTCCCCCCTCAGGTCATTGCTGGGGGTCCTCTGGCCCCACTCCAGCAGGTCCCTGTCTCTGCTTTGTTGAGTATTCCAGAGCTGCCCCTGCACTGCAGGGGGGTGTCCCCCAAGCACAGGAGAGAGACCATGGATTGGTCTTGGGCAGCTCTCACTCACATCACCCTCACTGGGACCCTGACCCCAGCAGGGACCCCCTCAGCAGCCTGTCTTATCTCATGGACAGGCCTTCAGCAGTGTTCTTTGGCTGGAGAGGTCCAGCAGGTTTCCAAGCCAAATAGACTCCAGCTTCCCCCTCCTCACTCCTCCACCAAGCCCTCCTAGGGGCTCAGATCTCTGCTGTACCCCAGCAAACCCTCTGGGCTTAGTCTGAACCTCACATTTCTAGCTTTCCAATACATCATTGCCCTCTAGATACAAGCCCTGAGTGTCCTTTACCCTGTCCTCCTCCCAGGAGATGCTCCCATCACCACCACCACCCAGCACGACTCCATATGGGTCGGGTTGAAGGGAGAGCAAAGCTGCCCTAGGTTGCAGCAAAGGCTGACGGGGAGGGAGGAAGAGAGAGACAGGGGGGAAAATAAATGGAAGGATGGATGAATGGATGGATGGATGGATGGATGGATGGATGGATGGATGGATGGACAGACAGGCAGCTGGACACATGGACCTTAAGGGACAGTGTCATCCTGGGTGCTGTCTGGAAAAGGGAAGGACCACACAGACCAACGTGCTGGAAGAGTCCAACCTTCACTTTGATCTCTTCTTTCTCCAGCCCTTGGCAGGATCTTCACAAAGCCCAATCCCCCAGCCCAGGGGGTGTTCTCCAGTCTTGCCCATCTGCCTTCTCCAGAGAGCAGACAAGGCCCTCCTGCTGTGAGAGCCTGTAGACATGACAGGGCTCTCTGTCTTAGACCAAAGAGGTTAGCAGCTAAATATAGATTGCATCAGGCAGTTGGCAGCCACCAGAAAGATCAAGTGGTGGCTTTTGAAACCTGTGCTATAGAAAGTGGGCAAATAAGAAGACCTCAGGAAACGATCCAGCTGCAGCACACACGTCACAGCTGCCTATACCCTGCCAGTACCCAGCACCCTGCTGTGCCCTGCTCTGCTCCAGCACGGCCTCATCCCAGCTGCCCAGCTCCAGGGTGGTCCCATGGCTGAGGGGTGCCCCAGATGTCCCTCTAAAAAGGGGACAATCCTTGCTGGGAATCAGGAGATGGGGCTCAGCAGAGGTGCTTCAGCAGAGGTTTCCCCCCTGCCAGGGGAACTGAGCCCAAGTCTTGGCACTTGGGTGACTGTGGAGGAAGAATAGAGCAGGGGAGAAGGTTTTCTGCACCAAACTGGCCCGTCAGCAGCCATCAGGATGTGGGCTGTGGGGGCAGGGCCCTACTCTTGGTCACCCCAGGCCACCAGATGGGACTTCAACTTGCCACTCTGAGGACATCCCAGTGTGTCACTTCCACCTTCAGATGTTTCCCTCCCCAGCAGCCCACCTCTGCCCTCCCAGCATGCAGGGGGGAGCTCAGCTCCCATCAGCAGGTTACAAGGGGTCTATTGAGATGCTGCAGGATGCCAGACAGTTATGAGCCAGAATCTGGCCCCACATAGGAGTGCTCCTCACTGCTGCCAATGCCTCCAGCATGGCAGGATGGAGACAGTGGCACCGCCAGCACCCTTTGCTCTGTCCATCCAGCCACTCCCACTGCAGATCTCAGCCACCTTCCCATGATCAGCAGTGCCTATATTTAGCCAACATCTTTCTCTAAGAGGCAGAGGTGGGAAGGCACGCTCCACAGCACAGAGCCAGAGGGTCCCTGCACACCCTGAAGGTCCCTGGGCACCCTGTCACTGTATCCCATCCACAGAACAGTCCATGGGGCCACTCCTGTCATCCCCAGCCCCAGGGATGAATCATCCCGCACTGGAGGAGTTGGTGGGGAAGGGGGAGGAAGACAAAAACCATGCCAGACTCACACCAAGTTCTACTTCTGCTTTGCAGGAGCAAGCCCGTGCTAAGGAGAAGCTGCCTTTCCACACACAGAAGCTTGTAGAGGGTGGTGCTCCCACACCAAGAGCTACCACTGCTTCCAACAACCCCCAATGGCTTTTGGGGGCATTGTTGGGGCAAGGAAGCACCAGCCTAAGATAAGCAAGTCCCCAGGGAGTCCCCAGGGAGTCCCCAGGGAGCTGGATGCTCTACTGGGCAGAGACTAGTTCCCAGCCTCACCATCAAGAGCAGAGAAGAGCTGAAGGGTGTTGTAAGACATCAGCCTTGGACATCCTCTGCATGAAAGGTTGGGTAAGAGCAGAGCTGCACTAACTTCCAGGCCAGCAGCAGGTCTTGCGAAAAGTGCTGTGATAAAGGCAGCCAGGCGGGCTGGTGGTGAAAGCAAGGGCTCCTTGTGGGACAGAAACACTCCCTGTGTCCCCCTGCCACCCCAGAGCCCATTGCCGTCTGCCCCACAGCTGGTTCCACATGTCCCTCATGATGGGGCGGTGGGATGGGATCCTGCATCCCCAGCATCCCACAGTGCAGGGGAGGGGGTTGTGTTCCCAGCACCTCACCCAGCCCAGCCCTGGTGCCAGCCCAGCCAAGTCCCCTCATCAGCAGGGACATTTTAGCCTCTTTCCTCCAGTGTGGCAACACCTTCCCAGCACCTGCCTCTGGGCTGTGGTGGGTACAGTGAGTACCTCCTCCTACCCGGAGCCAAATGTACCTGAGAACCTCGGGGCTCTCACTCAGCAGCGCAGCCTCCAGGTGTGGGTCTCAGGCCAGCCTGGTGCCCCATGGCAATGTGGGGAGCAGGACTCTCACTGGGAAGGCAAGAGAAAGATCGTGAGGGGTGAGCAGGGAGAGTGGAGGGCAGCCCCTGAAGGAAAGCAGAGCCTGGCCGAGGGGCAGCACAGGGGACCAAGCACAGGGCTTGGTCCTCCCTAGGAAGGGGCAGGATGGGAGGGTGGGACAGGGATGGGGACCGGAGGGTTGGCCAGGAGGAGGGACCGGCAGTGGGAGGCGCGGGCTGGGTGCTGCAAAGCCTGGAGCAGTTCCTGCAGGGCTGCCGGCCCATGCCCCACGGGCTGAGCCCCATGCCTGGTGAGGACACCTCGGCATCACCCTGGAGCCCAGAGCAGGGCAACCGTGGAGCCTGCAGCGACTCTGCCACGGTCCTGCTCCACCGGAGCCAGCCCCGGGGGGCTGCAGACCGCACCGCGGGGCCAGAGGTGAGGCACAATCCCTGGGGATGCCAGGGCATGGATGGGGTAGGCTTGGGGATGGAGGGGAAGGGCCATGCCTGCTTCCCACCTGCTGCACCAGCTGGTCCACATGGGATTGTGGTGACAGGAACGTCGCAATCTCCCTGCCAAGTGCCACTGCCCACGGGCACAGCTGGGCTGCTCCGAAGTCCCTCAGCAGAGTCCAGTGCCTGGCACGGCCCTGGTGGCCACTGCCTGGGCACAGGGAGGTCTCAGGAGCCAGGCCCCCACAGGAGGCTGCCTGCTGAGGCCCCAAGCATCACAGGCAGTGGGCAAAGCTGGCCACAGATCCCTCGGGTGATACAGGCACGAGAAAGGGGGAAATTGCCCCATTCTAGCACCAGAAGTGGGTTCAGCCCTTTAACCCTGTGGCTGAGACACCCAGGACAGAACATCCACACCCCATCCACACCCCCCTGCCCCTCCCTTTGTGTAGGTCCTACCTGGCCAGGCAGCAACATCCCCGTGCCCTGCTCCCCATGCCCTGCCCCACCAGCTTCTCAGCCAGCTCCCGCCATGACCACCCCTCCTCAACTGCGATGGGCAGCCCTCGCCCCATGGAGACACCCCCCCCCAATTATATGGGGTTGGACACACCTCCCACACACATCCATGTGAGCAGAGATCTCTTGCTCTCCACCAGCATCCCCCTCACGTGCTCCCAGGGCCACCACCTCCTCTGCCAGCACCCCAGCCTGCCCAAACTTCCCCATACCACCCATGCAACCCTCCCCTGCAGTGAGGCAGAGGAGGGGAGAGGGCATCTGCCTGCGTAAGAACTAGGTGTGTGTGGGGGGGGAATCTGGCAGAAGGGAGCCCGGCCTGGTTGGCCCCTGCCTGTGGGTCCTGTGGGAAGGGGGGCAGGGGATGCGTGGGAGTGTGCAGGCAGCAGGAAGGAAGCCTGCGCTGAACAATAGAAGGAAATGGAGGAACTGGAAAAAGACCCAGTGGCAAACACAGTCAGCACAGATGGTGCAGTGAGAAGCAGCGTGATTCATGGGAAAAAGGCCCTCAGTGCTCTGCTGACAGCCCACGACTCTGTCCCGGGGCTGCACCAGCAAATAATTTGGGGATGGGGGATCCCCAGACCCAGTGGGTAGATGCCGTGCCGAGCAGGAGCCTGTCCCTGTCTCAAGCTGTGGGTGCTGGTGGAGTGGTGCAGAAGCCCGACCCTTGGGGTGGGTGGGAGGCTGTCCCCCCTCTCTCTGCCTGTGAGTCACGCTGACCTCTCCCATGCCCTCGCCAGCAGTGAGAGAGAGAGATTGTGGTCTGGCCCTTCCGGCTGCAAAGCCCTCCCCGAGCTGCCCAGCACAGGAGTTCATCCCCTGGGAGGGGCCCAGCTGCTCCCCCCCATTATCTGCCTTGGGCAGCCCCTTCACCGAGACATCCCTTCATCCCCTCGTCCCTCTGTGTGGTGGAGCCCGGGATGCTCCAGAGCCGGGCATCTGCTCCCCCGTGAGCCCCTGGCCGCTCGGTTCCCGCCTGGGCTCGAGTCACGGCCTCGCCGCCAAAGCGGGGCCCGGATCACGCAGGTACGGGGAAAGGAGAGGCTCAGGGCTGAGGAACAACAGGATTCCGGCTTCTTCAGTTGGGAGGTGAGCGACTCCGGGAAGAGCAGCGGGACGGGGGGGCCCTTTGCGAGCATGCCGCTCTCCCACCCGTGGGATCTGTGCCTTTCACAGCAGCTGAACCTCCTTACCTGCCTTCTGCCTCCTCCTCACCCCCTTTCCTCTCCTTCTTCTACAGATGATGGGCTGAGCATCTGTCTCAGAGGCACCCCAGGGCCATGAGCTCCCCGTGGGGTCCTGACTCAGATATTGCAGACTGGTTGGCCACCATCCACTTAGAGAGGTACCAGGATGTGTTCAAGCAGCATGGGTACCACGTGGCCAGAGATGTTGCCTCACTGGACGGTGACCACCTGCAGCAGATTGGCATCACCGCTACCGGGCACCGCAAAAGGATCCTGAACTTGGTGCGGCAGACGCGGGTGCTCAGGCAAGCCCAGGAGGGACTCGCAGCAGGAGACACCCATTTCCAAGCCACTGAGGTCCTGAATGCCCTCCAGGTAGGCAAGGATGCCATGAAAGCAGAGCTGGGAGAGGCTACTGACACCCTGGGGACTCAGCAGCTTGGCACTGCACCCACCCAGGCAAGCACTGCACCCACCCAGGCACTGCTTGTGGAGAAGAACCCTGCTCCTCCCCTCGTGAAGCCGGTTCCCAAACCCAGGACAGTTTTCCCTCGCTCAAAGCCAGAGCAGGGCTCAGCGCCCACGCCGTCGGCACGCACCACAGTGCCGGCACACAGCCCGGGCAGCGACGGGGCGCCTGCAGCCTTTGTGGTACTCGAAGGGTTTGTGCCAGGGGAGAGCTCCACAGATTTGGAGAGTCCAGAGCCCAGGCCAGTGCCACCAGCTGGCCCAGGGGCTGCTGTAGCTATGGGCATGGGAGCATCCTGGCTTCGAGGGCGAGAGAGGACTCGGGAGAATACATGGTCTCCTCCAGCTCCGGATCGTGGACATACCCCAGAGGCATTGGAGAAATCCCCCCTGTCCGTCCCATCTGTCCCACCACGGCACAGCCACAGGGTCCCGGTGGCTGAGCCCAGCCCTGAGAGTGTGCTGGAGGGTGACCCCACATCCAAACCCCCGCTGCTCGCCACAGCCACCCCAGCCAGGAGAGATCCCTCGCCACGCCCTAGGGCAGCCGTGCAGCTGGGATTGGGACGGGGCAGGTTGGAGATGGTGTCCAACGTCATCTATGAAGGACTCAAGTCCCCGTCAGCACCCACTGAGGACTCAGGAGGGGAGGATGAACCCCAGGGTCAGCCCCCAGCTCTGTCCCCGCAGGAGCTGACCCAGCTGGACAACAAGCCTGAGTAAGCAGATGCTTTCCCTTGCTCCAGGGAGTAGTGGGGGAGGAGGGAGGGGATGCAGAGCAACTAAAGCCAAAGATCCAGAGAACCCTCCCACCCCTGGGACCCCATCCCCAGCCTGCCTCCGGGTGCTGACAAAGCCCATTTCATAGAATCATAGAATCATAGAATCCTTTAGGTTGGAAGAGACCTTTAAGATCATCAAGTCCAACCATTGAGCACAGAGTGCTTTGAGTTGGAAGGGACCTCAAAAGGTCACCTAGTCCAACCCCCCTGCAGTAAGCAGGGACATCCCCAACTAGATCAGCTTGCTCAGAGCCCTGTCCAGCTTGACCTTGAACCTTTCCAGGGATGAGGCCTCCACCATCTCTCTGGGAAGCCTTTTCCAGGGTTTCACCACCCTCGTGGTAAGGAACGCAAGGCAGCTGGGATCCCTCTGAGCTGACAGCGTGGCTCAGGGCCCCCGCATGGCTTGTTCTGGTTGGGGGAGAAGCTGCTGCCCCCTCTCTGCCTCCTTCAGGCCCCACGGGCG
>NW_008631540.1:17052-40017 GCF_000691845.1 Merops nubicus
GGTGGCTGACAGGGCTCTGGGGCTGGCTCCTGTCAGGAGCAGGGTGGGAGATGTTGCAGAGAGGTAAACTGGGGTGGGAAATGCCCAGCAGTCCTTGAAGACAGAGACCAGCAGGTCTCAGGGCAGGGAGAATAAGGGAGCAAGGAGGGTGCTGGGAGCAGGGAGAGAGTGTTGAACATCCTGGGGACATATAAGCCAGATGAGAAAACAAGATGGAAAAGCTCCTACAGGGTCCCACCCCATCCCAGCCATGATCCCAGTAACCCCTGTCCTGTTTTCCAGCAGTCCCAGCTGGCCTGGGGGCAACCTGCCCCCCGTCCCACAGAGACCCACCGGCAAACCAGGTGAGAGCCCCCAGGGCACTGGTGTCCCCAGGGAAGCGGGGTGAGGGGTACACCCACATCTCTGCCTTTCCCCCAGGTCCCCATGCTCAGAGAGCAGGGGTGGCCCCAGACCAAGGCAGGGCCCAGCCCCACATGTATCTGGGCTGGCACCTCTGTTACACTAACCTCTTCGGATGTTGGGGCACACTGTGGTGGGCTCAGTGGGGTGTCCCCCCCTCCAGGGATGGCCAGTCCTGGCCAGTCACTGCCTCCCTGACAGTCTTTCGTTCCCATGTCTCTGCCCACAGAGGTCGGCGAGCAGCTCGTCAACCCTTACAGCGAGACCATCTTTGGGCACGTAGCCCCATCTCGGGAGCAGAAGGTGAGAGCAGACTGTGGGAATGGTGGCTGTCCCCCACGGTCACTCTGCACCCCACTGACGCAGGGAACTGCAGCTGCCCACCAGCTGGTGAGGTGGGCATCACAGGCTGAGCCCCCCATGCAGTGGACCAGGCAGGCTGAGGAGGGCTGGGATGGGAAAGGGCGGAGAGGAGAGGAGATGTGACCAATCTCTCCTCCCTCCCAGGGCACTGGTGTCTCCTCTGACCAGGGCTACGAGGCAGTGACTGAGCTGGATGTGGAGCGAGAGGTGTGCAGGTAAGGGCCACCTCCTCCAAGCTGCAGGGGCTGGGCTCAGGGTCTGGGGATTGCATGCCAGGGGACATCCCTGGGGACAGCCAAAGAGCTGGGGGGGGAGTGGCAGGGGGAGCTTTTTGCCTACTGGTAGAGCAAGTTGGGAGCATCTGAGATCAGCTCAGCAGTCTCAAAAAGGGTCGATGGCCTCAGAGGTGAGAAAAAGCCGTGCTGGTGGGTGGCCCTCAAGGGGACAGTGCTTTCTGACAGATGCTCCAGGTGCACAGCTGGGACAGCACCAGTGGCACTGGGCACCTGCACACTGCGTGGAGCCTGAATTTGGCCACTGGGAGCAGGGAAACACCACAGGGGACAGGGATTGCTCAGAAATGCGACGTCTCCAAGCTCTAGATGAAGGTCTGTGTGACCTCCAAAGGCTCCAGCATCACCACATCAGCATTTGCAGATCTGTCACACTGTGGTGGACAGTGAGATCGTGAGGGGCACCTTTCAAATGCTTTTGAAATATATTTTCCATAACTCCTGATAGCATCTCAGAAAGAGGAAGGAAAGCTGCTCTTCCCATTTCAGATGGGGAGGGTTCCTTTTCCTGTGTTGCTTAGAGAGGAGGACGTGAGCTGCAGCTCTGTGTCCTTCAGCTCTGCCCGTGGCTTTGCCAACCAGTGCATCCTCCTGCCCCCACCTTTCCAATCCCAGTGCTGGCTGGTCCAGCCCAGCTCCAGCTCTGTGTGTAAGTCGCTGCATCATGACCTGACCCAGTGTCACTGAAAGGTAGCCGTTGCAGCCAAGAGGAGCACCATGGGCCATGGGTGGGGAGCTGCAAATACCCAAGAACAGGAGCTTTGTAAACAGAAATACTGAGATCTGCTGTGGAGGCTCTGAACCAGCAGTTCAGACTGGGACTGGGAGCTGGCCGCTGGGTCACTGTCTCCACCCAGAAGCTTCCAGGGAGATGGGATCCAGAGCATCCCGAGGACACCACCCAGGCCTTTTCAGCCCTGGGCCTACCAAGGACTTTGCACCCTGGTCTTGCTGAGAAGACAGTTTGTGGCTGTCAGCAGAGTGTCAGAGGCAGTGGTTCAGGCTCTTTTTTTTTTATTTCCCCACCTTAATCACTAGGGTGGTTGAGGTTGTTCTTGAAAAAGAGACAGAAAAGTCCTTGAAGACCTCATGAACCCCGTTAGCCAGCTGCTCCAATGTTTTCCTCACCAGACCAGCCCCCCCATGGCCAACCACAACCCCCCTGGAGCAGAGCTATGGGCTCCTGCTCAGCTCCTGAGCTGCTGCCAGCCAGCCCTGGCAGGACCTCCCCATCAAAACCTCCTGTTCAAAACCTGTGTTTCTCCAGTTCAGCTGGTTCCTCATCCTGCTGGCTGGCACCTGGTCACCCTCCCACCCCTTTGGCACACTATCTCCCACCTGAGATACCTCCTCTCATCCTGTTCTGGGGGAGCTTTGTCTAGACCACGCTGCTCTCTGGCTTGGGGTCTGAGCAGTGAAAGTCAGTGTTAGAGATGGACAGAGTTGCCTTGGCCAGCAATGAGATATCCTCAGCAAAGAGGAAGAGGACGGTGAAATTCCCCTTAAAACTGGGAGCTGGATCCAGCAGAGGCTGGAGGATAGGCTGGGATTCGCCTGCTCTGACGCTGGGCACCTTCCATCTAAGCTGGTGATGCTCAGCCCCTGAAACGCTGGTGAGGATAGCATCTGCCCTACTTCAGCCACCAATCTCAGCAGGAGAGAGGTGGTGACACAGCAGTGCCCAGGTCACTGCATGGAGCTCAGGGGACTGAGTCAGACTGCGACTCTTCAGGCATTGTGGTGAGGATGGTGCACCCTGTCCTGGTTTGCATTGAGAACCACAATGAGATGATTCTCAGGCAGATAGTTACTTTGGACTTCTCCCCACACCTCAAGGCATCTTCCCTGCAGGAAAAGAAACATTGGGAATGGTATTTTCTTGAGACTTTATTCCTTACCTCCCTCCCTACCTTCCAGTGCCCACTCACTGGTTGTTTGTCTTGACCCATGATCCCCAGCTGAAGTCACCTGATCCCTCAGCAGCTGGTCCCCTCATCACCACCAGGCATTTCTCTTCCATCACTCATCCTCTACCCTTGACCATTTCTCCCATGTGAGCACTGACAGGCTGAGACTGCCCCAACTTGGTGCATCTTACGCATCACCCTCCAGGCTCAGCTGCCCTGGCAATGCCATCTCCTTGCCCTGGGGACTCACTGGACCCTAAAGTTATTTGCCTTCACTGCTTGACACCAGCTGAAGGGGGAGATGACTTGGCCTTTGCAGGCTCGTTGCTTAGAGGCTCTTTCCACCAACCTTGTCTTGAAGGGCAGAGCTAGATCTTGGCGTGCTCCTGGGGTGCTGAGAGACCCTATCCTAGCTGGGTTGTGGGCTTTGCTTGTCCCTGCCAGCTGCTGCTTGTCTTCCAGCTCTTTGTAGTTTCAGGGGATGTAAATCATGACTCAGGAATGGGCTGCCATGGACCTTTTCCCTTTTTCTCTTGCCCTGACCCCTTCAGCAGCTCTGGCTCCCACTCAGCTCTGGCACTCAAAGCTAATATCTGCCTATGACGCACAGAGTCCTCCAGCCACCCCTCTCCCTGGCCAGTCCCTCCTGAAGAAGCTCAACACTCGCCTGGGACTCCAGCCAGATGAATCACCCTGCCAAGGCTCTGTTATGCTAATTAAACAGCAGTTTTTACAGTGTTATGGGACTCTCATGGCCATTTCTTGTCTTTCTTGAAGACACTGGAGCCAAACAGGCCTTTTTCCCACCCCACCCACCTCCTCGACCCCCTTCACCATCTCGCTTCTCCAGAGATGAGCCCTAGGCTGGGTGGCTCCAGCCCAACGGCCTTCCAGGCACACTTCAGGTCTTTTTTCTGTTCCACATGGTTCAGGGATATCTGAGGTCTGATGGCCTCACAAGGTGCCTGTTCAAAGCACAGGTCCCTGCACTGTCTTTGCTCCTATGATGGAGGCAGTGCTCAAAACCAGTTGTTCAGAGAATTTGTGATGAGGGGAGGTGTTTGGGGTCATTCTCCTGGTCCGAAGGCATTTCTAGCACATGGAATTGGGCTGGAGATGGTTTCTCATGTTCAGTACCTCCCCAGTGGGTTTGTCCTCCATAAATTTCTCCTTCTACAACATCCCGTGTCAAGGAGTCCCCCAGGTCAGACAATCTTGCCCCATGTGGTTCTGCACCTTGTTCCTGCTGGCTTTTCCTGATGTCATCTTTCTCCTGTGACTGGTGGCCAGGAGATCCCCTTCAGCCCTCGTGTTGCTCACAACTTCAGAAATCTGCTCCTCTTACTCATCTTTTCCCCAGTGAAGTTGCCCAGCTTGCTCAAGTGCTCCTCAGACAGAAGCTGTGACAGGTCTTGGACCTGTCGCTGCCTTTCTTGGAGCCTTTTCTTCACCCTGGCACTGGGTGCTGTGAGTGAACCAGTGACCCAGGTGCTCTCCTGCTGGTGCTAGGGTGTCCTGGCTTCTGTGACTCTCTTGCTGCCCACCATCACTGCACCTGGGCAGCTCCCCTGTGAGCTCCTGGAACTGTCAGACATTTTCCAGCACATTTCCCTTTTGGTGAAAGGAAAAACATCTGGCTGACAGGGCTGAGGGGAAGGGGCAGGCTCAGCAGTTTATTTATAATTTCCTTTTATTGTTACGGCTGGAGAGTGTCACCAGGCCTGGCTGGGGGATTAACATGTCTTCCCAAGAAAAGAAGATGGATCCAGGAGCTTCACCGGCCCATCTGCCTATCCCCAGCCCCTCTGTAAATAATTTCAGCTGGACACAAGAGCAGGCAGGAGGGTGTTGTTGCAGAAGGACCTCCCTGGTGCCGTGAAGACTGAAGCGGTAGAGGGAGAGGGCAGGTGGAGACCCCTGGGGAGGAGGTATCTGAGGTGGGTGTAGAGCAGGGAGCAGAATGTGGGACTGGGCAGCTTCCTGGCTTCAGTTTGGTGCCTGTGGAGTGAAGAGGGGAAGAAGGTGATGCCATGGGTTTGGGGATGTGTTCTGGGCTGTGCAGTGCTTTCCAAGGTGGGGGAGCCCTTTTTGCCAGCTACCCCCAGCTTTGCCAACACGTAGGACTGGCTGAGCCTCTGTGAGCTGCTGGTGGCCATGGGGCTCATAAGCACTGAGCCGTTGTCCCACCCTGCTCATGGAGATGCAAACATCCACATCACTGGGTGTCCTGAGGAGCTCGGGATGGGGCCAGGAGCAGTGTGAGACAGCTCCAGATGGCATGTTCCTTCTACAGGGGACCAGGCCCCTGCATGGTGGGCAGCTGGGCTCCCTCACAGCCCCATTTCTCACAGGACAAGCAGCGAGTGCAGCAGTGAGGGAAAGCGAGGATGAGGAGACCCGGTCCCAGCTCATCAACCGCATCGTCCAGAATGACACTGAGGGATACTCCACTGTGGAGGCACCGCGGGCCGAGGGGGCCTCGTTCAGCCTGCCAGCCCATCTCTACCCAGACGAGGTCCTGGATGACCTCACCATCTCCCCTTATGCCAGCTTCACGTCTCTCTCCGAACCCCGACCCACCATGCTCAGCGGCTGGCTGGACAAGCTCTCCCCACAGGGGTATGTGCCCACCTGTGGGACGGTCCCCGTAGGTAAAGCCCCCTTGGGCAAGGCTGGTGAGGTGAGCACACTGGTCGCCATGCCACTGGGGCAGCCAGGCTTCCCCATAGAAGGACCCTCTTGGGTGCCCCAGTTGTGCTGCAGGTCTCATCCTTGGGGGAAGGAGAGGTCTATGAACAGATGTGGGGTCCTCAGGGGGACTGGCCCCTTCCCAACAACCACATTTTTCTACCATCCCAACAGGAACTACGTCTTCCAGAGGCGCTACGTCCGTTTCGATGGGAAGAACCTGATGTACTTCAGTAGCGAGAAGGTACAAAGAGGGAAGGGTGGGGAGGCTGCACCGTACCACTTATTGCAGGGTGCCTCGACACCATGGGAGCTGCCATATCCCTTTCGCCTCCCCTTGTCCTTCTGTAAGAAGTCAGCGTTGAATCATAGAGTCATGGACTTGTTTTGGTTGGAAGGGATCTTTAAGCTCGAGTCCAAGCGTCCCCCCAGCACTGCCAGGTCCCCACTGACCCATGTCCCTCAGCACCACATCTCCACGGCTTGGAAACCCCTCCAGGGATGGGGACTCCACCACTGCCCTGGGCAGCCTGGGACAGAGATGGACAACCCTTGTGGGAAAGAAAATGTTCTTCAAGGCCAACCTCAACCTCTCCTGGGGCAACTTGAGGCTGTTTCCTTGTCCTGTCCCTTGTTCCTTGGGAGAAGACCCCAACCCCCACCTGGTCCATCCTCCTTTTCAGGGGGCTGTGGAGAGCCAGAAGGTCTCCCCTGAGCCTCCTTTGCTCCAGGCTCAGTGCTCCCACGCCTCACCCCACCTGGGCTCTAGGCCCTTCCACTGCAGCTTCGTTGCCCTTCTCTGGCCATGCTCCAGCCCCTCAAGGTCCTTCTGGTAGTGAGTGGCTCAAAACTGAAGCCAGGATTTGGGGTGTGGCCTCCCCAGTGCCCAGTCCAGGGGGATTATCCCTGCCTTAGTCCTGCTGACCACACTAGTGCTGACACAAGCCAGGATGCTGGTGACCTTCTTGGCCACCTGGGCACACGCTGGTAAAGTGCTGCTTTACCATCACCAGAGTGGAGCAGCCATGTCCTCTGTGCCTGGGGGACTCTGAACACAGCCTCATGCTGTAGGAAGCCCAGGATAGCAAGAGCCCCTCTGAACAAAGAGCGGGTGAGAAGTGTCCTGCTGGCTCACAGACCCTGAGGGCAGATTGCAAATGAGAAATCTCTGGGTCCCAGCCATGAACCTATCCCTATCTGAATCCTCAGCTCCTGCGTGGCTGCTGGTGTCCCCTGGGCTGTCCTACGAGGTAGCACCCAGTCGAGCACCTGGGGGAGGTGGAGAATATGCTGCATGGAAGAGCTTTTCTCATTGTGGGTTTAGGTGTGTGGGGTGAGTCAACAACCAACCCACATCCTCTCATCCTTCCATGGGTGCTCTGTGTGACCCCATTAGGCCTGCTGCGAGGTGCCGGTGGCTGTCACATCACCAAGGGTGACAGGCACTGCTGGCCCAGTGCTGTGGCACAGCCAGCTGGGCTGGCCCCACAGCAGTGGCATCCGTGCAGAAACAGGTCTCACGCATGGCCCCGGAGCAACCACTACTGCAGGAGCTTGCAGGAGTCCCTGCCACGTCCCCCTACCCCTATGGCTATGGCACCAGTGATCCCAGCAAGGCAGGGGATGGGGTAGCCAGGTTATGGAGGTGGCCTGCAGGAAGGGCAAAGGGGGTAACCTTGCCTGTGGCTTGTTACAGGAGCCCTACCCTAAAGGGGTGATCCCGCTGTCCGTGATTGAGATGGCTCGCTCCACCAAGGACAACAAGTTCCAGGTCTTCACCAGCCACCGGATCTTCGTTTTCCGTGCCGAGAATGAGGGTAAGCGAAGACCTAGGCCAGAGGCCACCAGTCCCTAGGGCACTGTCCCTGCCTCCCTCCTCCAGCCAGAGCATCCTGGAGGCACCTCTCACCCCATCCCCACAACATCTGGCCACGATGAGGGAGGGGACCTGTCCCGTGCTGTGCCTGCTGGGTGCTCTGCTCCATGCTGGGCCTGTTGGGAAGGGCTCAGCCCCGCTCCCTCATGCCTGGTCCCCAGCCCAGAGGAATGAGTGGTGCTCCACGCTGCAGAAGAAGGTGATGGACCAGCGCCTGGTGGGGTCCCGGCCCCGACCCGCCAACACTGCTCACTGCCAGAAGTCAGGAACCCTGGAGCTGAAGGGCCAGAAGTCCAAGGTGTTTGCAGCCCTGAGCCTGCCTGAGATGTGGCTGTACAAGAGCGAGCAGGTTCGTGGCCAGACCAGACACCCCACTGGCACAGAGGGCCGTGGCAGGTGGGACGAGAGTGATGGAAGAACCTTAGCCAGGGCTTGTGCCAAAAGAGGGGCAGAGAGGAAAAGGATGACCAGGAGAAAGGGAATAGGATGCTGGAGATCCTCCACAGGACAGCAGCAGTGGGAGCCTGAGCATGGAGATGCAGCAGGTATCAGGAGTGGACGCCTCTCCCGATCTCGCTATCACCAAATCATCTCCAGACACTTAGGTCTTAGTCACATCAGAGTCCAAATCCATCTTAGGACAGATGGATCCCTGGCCACAAAACCACCAGAAACACATGAAGTGGGCTTACCCCATGAGAGGCAGCAAGTCTCTGCCAGCCCCTTGCACCCTAGTACCTCTGTGGGTTTTGCTCAAGGTGATTCTTGCTTTATGAGTGTGCCTCACTCAGTGTGGACTCAAATCCTCCAAACAGAGGGACTTGAGTGGCTGGGTTCTGGGGGCTGTGGGCAAAACCTGTCTTTCATTTTAAGGCATTTTCAGGATGCTTTGTGTCAGCCACATGAGATGTCTCGGAGATGTGACAGGGTACCAGGTCTGGCTGGTCCAGGCAAAACAGGGATGGAGTGTTGGAGCTGTTGGATGCACCTCCCTGGCTCCACCTCCAGTATCACGGTACATCTAGGGTAGTGTGTCCACCACAGCCACAGTGCTGCAAAGCCAACACCAGTGTCACTTTGAATTGCAGTTCTTTAAAATGGGCATTGGCATCTGCTTCATTGAGATGCGTGGCTCCACTATCCGCGAAGCCAAGAACCGCAGCTTCGAGCTCATCACCCCTTCCAAAACATTCAGGTACCCCAGGTTTCCAGGTGGGATGGGGTTTGGGGAGCAGGTGAATGCTGGACCCGGGTGCTGGTTGCTACATGCCCACTGAGCTCTGGTTGTGCTGGTGCTCGTAGCTTCGTGGCAGAGTCAGAGCGGGAGAAGCGGGAGTGGATGGAGGCCCTGCAGGAGGCCATAGCCGAGATGCTCTACGACTATGAGGTGGCAGAGAAGATCTGGTCCAACAAAGCCAACAAATACTGTGCAGACTGCTGGGCTCAGAGTCCTGACTGGGCATCCATCAACCTGTGTGTGGTCATCTGCAAGCAGTGTGCAGGCCAGTACATCTTACTGGGGGTGACAAAGGGGTCCTGGTGGGTGTGGGCTGGGCCTGCCTGGGCAAGCGGGATGCTGGCTGGGGTATGGGTGTTACTTGGGTACCCGTTCCCCTGGCAGGATCAAGGGGTGCTCACTCTCCTGCTCCCCACAGGGCAGCACCGCAGCCTGGGCTCCAACATTTCCAAGGTGCAAAGTCTGAAGCTTGACACCAGCGTATGGTCCAATGAAATTGTGCAGGTAGAGCCTCTCAGGGCAGGGTGCTGGGGCTGGCACAGTGTCCTCGGGAGCCAGGCTGTTTCTCCAGGCAAGGCAGCAGCCCCAAGGTCTCCGCTGGGATGCAGGAACACCCGGGCATCCTGCTCCTCCTGGCTGGCCCTGGTGCTCTCCGTGACCATGGGACTCTCTTGCAGCTCTTCATCGTGCTGGGAAATGACCGAGCCAACCGGTTTTGGGCCGCTTGCCTCCCTGCTGCCGAAGCTCTGTACCCAGATGCCAGTGCCGAGCAGAGACGGGACTTCATCTCCCGCAAGTACCGTGAGGGTCGGTACCGCCTGCCCCATCCCCACTTCACCACTCAGGAGGACGTGCTCCAGGTAGGGGCCACCTCGGGGGGCTGGGAACCAGCTGAGATGCCGACATGTCCTGCTTGGCTGCATGTGCCCACACCCTCGTGTTGGGCACCTCTGGGTGCTCAGGTGGGAGGTTGCACCCAGCTTTGCCTGCCTTTGAGCACCTCTGGCAGGGGGCTGCGGGGCTCCCTGGGCCAGTACGTGGTCACCACAAGTACCTGTCTCATCTCAGGCATTGTGCACTGCAGTGGCAGGCCCAGCCCTGCTCAAGACCATCCTGCAGTTCTTCTCCTCCTCGGAGGCTGGGCTGGCGACTGACCCTGGTGCCTGTGAGGTGGCTCCAGGGGCTGACCTTTGCTGGGGACCCGAGAGCAAAAGGCCCAGGAATCATTCAGGTAACCAGGATCCTCCTGAGCTCCTTCTGGCTGTGTTGGGGGGGGGATTCCTCCTTGCTGCTGTCTCTGCACCCCCAGCACAACCCAAGGCTGGGGACAAACAGGGCACCAGGTGCCATGGCTCCCTGGGGGACCTGCCTGCCCCACTGTACCCATCTTTTGGGATGGACCAAGGCAGCAGGTTTGTCTGAAGCCTCTTTGCAGCCCCCCCCCCATGACTGTAACACCTCCTTGCCTCCACCTGCACAAGTGTGACATCCCTACACCCCGGTACCCATGTTTTGGTGGGTGCCTGCGCCCACCCCACCCTCAGAGCTGTTCCCCACAGGGAGCCCCCGCACACAGGGACCAGGTCCAGAGGGAGTCTACAACGAGATCATGCAGCCAGTGACACACAGTGGATACCTGTACAGGGTCCCGGCCACCACCAAGCTCCCAGGAGCCAAGAAGAGCAAAGAGGGTAAGAGTGGGGAGCACGGGAGGGCAGCCACTGGGGTGCCCACCCCGCTACTGCTGACCCCCACAACCCACAGACTTCCAGCGCACGTGGTGCTCCCTGGAGAGAGCCCTGCTCTTCTTCGAAACGGAGAAATGCATGGAGCCCCTGGGCCACATTGAGAGTGGGGACCTCATCTCCTTGGCCGTGAGCAGAGCCCAGGTGGTCTCCAACCCTGGCCCCACCGAGAGGTACCTCCAGCCGTGCCTGCACTGCATGCTGAGAGCCTGCGGGCACAGGCACTGCTCCCTGCTTGGTGCCATCGTCTTCTCTGGCTCTGGGCATGGGTTCAGGGTCCTGACGGGCTGCTTCATCCGCTGCAGGATTCGCTTCACCCTCGAGCTCTTCCTCACCGGGGAAAAAGTGCAGCAGCTGGGAACTGACGGGCCCGAGACGCTGCAAGCCTGGGCCAGTGCCATCGGAAAGGTGAGGCAGCCCCAGCTGGCCCAGGCCACTGCCACCCAGGGCAGTGGTGGAGTCCACAGCCCTGGAGGGGTTTCCAAGCTATGGAGATGTGGTGCTGAGGGACCTGGGTCAGTGGGGACCTGGCAGTGCGTCACCCCGTGCTGCTGGTGGGTCCCTGGGCTCTGTCCCCACTTCCCCGTTGTGATTCCTCCCAGCTCCCCACAGTCTTCATCCTCTGCAGCAAGAACCCTCCTCCCTTTTTCATGACCCCCCAACCTGCCCCCATCCTCAGAGGGGTCTGTGCTCAGGGGCCAAGCCCTGTCCTGACCCAACTCATGTCTTCCTCCATCCCACAGTGGTTCACACCTGTGAGCTGTCACTGCCTGCTGGGCTACGAGTTCCAGCGTGTGGGCCAGCTGCGCTACAAGTGCATGCTCAACCCCGAGCGATGGCAGCAGGCCTTCTTCATCCTGCAGAAAGCCCACCTCTTCATCTGCCCTGCCGAGGATGATGGGGCTGAGGACAGCATCAACCTCCGGCGGCTGCAGGAGCTCAGTGAGTGCTGTGCCACAGCCCAGGGCAGGATTCATCTGGTGGGTGGCCATGCATGGCTCTGACCCTTCTACTTCTCACGCTGATGCAGGTCTGGTTCCCCCCACGGAGACACCAGAGAAAAAAGAGCTGCTGATCCTGGTGGAGATGGGGAGGTGGGTCCTACCTCTGAGAATCATAAAATAGTTTGGGCTGGAAGAGACCTTTCGAATCATCAAGTCCAACCGTTCCCCAGCACTGCCAGGTCCCCACTGACCCATGTCCCTCAGCACCATATCTCCATGCCTTGGAAACCCCTCCAGGGATGGGGACTCCACCACTGCCCTGGGTAGCCTGGAACAGGGCTCGACAACCCTCAAGGGGAAGAAATTGTTCCTCAGGTCCAATCTAAACCACCCCTGGTGCTACTTGAGACTGTTTCCTCTTGTCCTGTCCCTTGTTCCTTGGGAGAAGAGCCCTACCCCCATCTGGCTCCAACCTCCTGTCAGGAATTTTTCAAGAGCACCCCCCCTTTCCTACACCTGCATGAGTGGTGCAGATCCTGGCACTTCACCTTGTTGAGCCTCATCCCCTTGGCCTCAGCCCATTGATCCAGCCTGGCCAGAGCCCTCTGCAGAGCCTCCCTAATGGGAGAGAATGGTACAAAATGAGTCAAGCAACCTGAGGAGGCTTCCCGGAGTGAAGGCACTCATGTGTGGGTTGATGCTGATCCCAAAACCCCATGAGGATGCTACTGGGACAGCAGATCTGTGGCCAAGGGGCTTACAGAGGTCTTTCCAACCCAGGGACTCTTGCCAGGGTGGGATGCCGGGCTGTGCCTTGCTCTCTGTCCCAGAGCCAGGCTGTGCAGACAGGCACAGGTTGTCCAGGAGGTGGGTAACCTGCCTGCCCTGGACAACCTTCATCCCCTCTTTTCTGCCCTTGTTGTTCTCAGGACGTTTTACCTGCAGGGATTGTCGCGGGCGGACTCGGCGGCATGGTACATGGACATCCAGGCGTCGGCGGGGGGCCGGGGCAACGCATTGAGGGACCAGCAGCTGAGCCGAGGGGACATCCCCATCATCGTGGACAGTTGCATCGCCTTCATCACGCAGTACGGTGAGCCCAGCGTGGTGGCACGGCCGCAGCATCCTCCTACATGCTTGGGGCGACCGGTGGGTCCAGGCAGGAGGCACTGCTCTTGGGGCACCAGCCCTGTTGGGGTGTCCCTGGGCAGGATTGGACCCCCGTGACCCCACATCCCTGCCCCAGGCCTGCGGCATGAAGGGATTTACCGCAAGAACGGAGCTAAGTCCCGGATCAAGGTACTGATGGAGGAGTTTCGTCGGGATGCCCGCAATGTCAAGCTGCGCATCAATGACAACTTCATTGAGGATGTCACCGACGTGCTGAAGAGGTTCTTCCGTGAGCTGGAAGATCCCGTCTTCACCCTGGAGCTGCACCCACAGTGGAAGGAAGCTGCAGGTACCTCCTTCACCGGACCCGTGATCCCATGCTGGGCTCTCTGCCAATGACCCCTAGGGTTAATACCCCTCAGGGTGGGATTCTGGTGCCAGCCCTGGTGCCACATCAACTCCGGACATTCTGGATTCAACCCTGGTCCATGACTCATTCTCCTCCTTCCAGAAATCCCCTCGAAGCCCCAGCGCCTGGAGCGGTACAAGGAGCTCATTCATCGCCTGCCTCGCCTCAACCACAAGACCCTGGCTGCGCTCATTGGGCACCTCTACCGGTCAGTGGGCCACCTCCCTGCAGGGTCCTCTGGTCCAGATGGGGTCCCCAAGGCCAGACAGCAGTGTAGGGTCTCCCCGCTGCCAAGGAATACTGGCTCTCATCCCTGCAAGCCAGTAAGAGCCCGTTTCCTGCTCCACCAGCCCCTGACTTGGTGCTGGGGTGTACTGGAACATGCTATTCTGGGACACCTCAAACGTTCCCAGAGTCATCCTGTAGCAAGGGGGAGTGACAAGAGCTTTGGGAGCAGGGGACACTCCCCTGTAGGATATCAATGTGCCCAAGAAGAGAGGGAAAAAACCAAATTCCCCTCCCCAGCTCAGAGTATGGGGTGGTGGTGTAGTCTGGTTTGCTGGTAGCTGGAAGTTCTCGAAGCAGGAACTGCCTGGATGAAGCTCCTACTTTTTGGGAACTGGGGAAAAACAGGCTGTTTTTCAGGAGAGTTTGAGGCAGAGGAGGGTGGCTGGGGCTGAAACCCCACACAGAGTGGGACCATCCCCTCCCTACTGTCCTCCTTGTCCCAGGGTGCAGAAATGTGCAGACCTCAACCAGATGAGCACCAAGAACCTGTCGCTGCTCTTCGCACCCAGCCTTTTCCAGACCGATGGCAAAGGGGAACACGAGGTCAAGGTGATGGAAGACCTCATTGACAACTATGTCAGCATCTTCAATGTAAGCTCCCTTCAGGGACCTTGCCAGCCCCTTCCCTGATGGCTCTCTACATCTCCCCTTGTATTGTCCACCACTGTGCCCTCCCCCTGCATCCCTCCATCCTGGCCATGTGTCCTCAAGTCATACCCCACACCACATTGGCTCCATGTGTTTCCCTTCTCACCCTTCCTCTGGCAGATTGATGAAGACCAGGTATCCCAAATGGATCTGGAGAACAGTCTGATCACCACGTGGAAGGACACCCAGGTACTAGGGATGTTCTTGCTGGCCTCCATCACATTGGGGACCATCAGGCTGGTGGGACTGCCTAGAGGGTGGGGACACTCCCAGCTGCCCACCCTGGGTCCCCATTTGTTTCCCCTTCACCTTGAGGCTCCCGCCCAGGGGAGAAGCAGCCCCAGCTATGCAAGACACCATCACCAACCCCTGGGGAGAGGTAATGTGCACAGCACCCACGCCAGCTTGGTACCAATGGCACCCACTCTTCCCCCAGCTCTCACAGGCCGGGGACCTCATCATCGAGGTTTACCTGGAGCAGAAGCTGCCTGACTGCTGCGTCACCCTGAAGGTGAGTCCCACTGTAGGGCCATGCCAGAGGAAACAGGAGGGAGGAAGGTTTCTGGCACCACCTGCCCTTAGAATCCATCCTGCCACCACCAACCGCTCCTCCCCTTATGTCTGGCCCCAGGTGTCCCCCACGATGACAGCAGAGGAGCTCACCAACCAGGTGCTGGAGATGCGCAACGTGGCAGCCAGCCTGGACATCTGGCTGACCTTTGAGGCCCTGGAGAATGGGGAGCTTGGTGAGCATGGTGGGGATGTGGGGATGGCACTGGGGGGATGTTCTCAGAATGACCGGGCTGGTGAGGTGGAGGTGTTGGGTATGGGGGGGGGGCCGGTTTTGACTTGCTACTGGTGGCACAAGGGACAGGGACTGGCACAGGGAAGGGGACACAGCAGTGAGAGTGTCTCCACCTCCCCAGAGAGGCCCCTGCACCCAAAGGAGAAGGTGCTGGAGCAAGCTTTGCAGTGGTGCAAGCTCCCCGAGCCCAGCACCGCGTACCTGCTGGTGAAGAAGGTCCCCATTGGTGAGGGCAGCTGTCTCTTCACAGGTAAGCCAATCACTAAGGGGCCCAGCCCCTAGGGGTGTCCCCACAGGGGGACAGCTCTGCCTGAGCTTCCTGTCCACCACCCTGGAGCCATCAGGGGCACATTTCTGAGACCCATGGTGGGATTCCCCTGCAATACTACAACCATCCTCACGTGCTCCCAGCCCCCCTGACCCCCGTCTCCCCACACTGAGCAGGTGTCAAACGGGAGACCCCCAAGTGTGGGCTTCTGAAATGCCGTGAAGAACCCCCCAAGCTGCTGGGGAACAAGTTTCAGGAGCGCTACTTCGTCATCCGGGACCGGAGGCTGCTGCTGCTCAAGGAGAAGAAGGTATCCAGGGAATACTGTGGGGTTGGGCCTGTACCTTGGTGGCAGGAGGAGAGGTGGGGAGGGGGAGGCAGGGGACAACATTGGCATGGGGTTGGTTGTCCTCTTGACAAGGAGGCTGGCACCAAGCTGGGTTGACCCAAAGGTTCTCCATCCCCAGAGTGTCAAGCCGGAGCGCGAGTGGCCCCTGGACACAGCCAAGGTTTACATGGGCATTAGGAAGAAGCTGAAGCCACCAGCCCAGTAAGTAGGACCTTCCCTGGCCATTGCCCTGGGCCATGCATCCCTCGATCCCAACACACGAATCTAGCCCCTGGGAGCATGCCAAGTTCCACCAGGACACAAAGCCGTGACAAGGCTGGGCCCGTGCGGCGAGCTCAGCCCCCACCCCGCTGCCCACGGACCCAGGGCTGTGTCTGAGCTTGGCAACGGTGGCCCACAGCCTGAACCTTCCTTTCCCCAGGTGGGGTTTCACACTGACCTTGGACAAGCAGCAGCTGTGAGTATCTGCGACTGCCACCCTGGGGAGATCCATCTCCATGCCACACATCTTCCCCACCTCTCCTTCCACACCAGCACCCCTGGGAGAAGCGCCTTCCAGGCACACAGCTCAAGGCTCCAGAGGGAGCTGCCCACCCTGCCCAGGCGTGCGTGTCACAGGCTGTGCTCTGTGCCAGCCTTCCCCCATAGAGTCAAAGAATTGTTTTGGTTGGAAAAGACCTTTAAGATCACCGAGTCCAACCGTTGCCCCAGCACTGCCAGGTCCCACTAACCCATGTCCCTCAGCACCACAACTCCATGGCTTGGAAACCTCTCCAGGGATGGGGACTCCACCACTGCCCTGGGCAGCCTGGCACAGGCCTGGACAACCCCTTCAGGGAAGAAATTTTTCTTCATATCAAACCTAAACATATGCTGACACAACCTGAGGCCATTTCCTCTTGCCCTATCACTTGCTCCTTGGGAGAAGAGCCCAACCTGCACCTGGCTCCAGCCTCCTGTCAGGGAGCTGCTAAGATCCAGAAGGTCTCCTCTGAGCCTCTTTTTCTTACCCTGCCCCATTTTCCCTGACACTGTCAACATTAGGCATCCTATGAGCATGTCACCTGCCACCAGCATGAGGCTGAAATGTTCTTCTAAATGCAGCAAGGACAGCTGAGGCACCTCATGGGTGCCTAACAAGCTCTTGCTTTGCCGTGAAGCATTTGGGCAAGTAGAGAGTTTCAGAGGCGCAGCCCCACTGGGTGTATCTGTACCTGACAGCCCTGGCCTCGCAGGCAAGGTGACAAGGGGACATGGGCTCCACTGACCTTGCTCTCTGGCAGCTTCTCCACTGACTTCTCTGCAGGTACCTGGTGTGCTCAGGGCAGGCTGAGCTGTGGGACTGGACCACCAGCATCCTCAAAGCTCAGGTGGGTGCAGCCCGGTCACACCCCCCATTTGGGCTGGGCTGGGGCAGAGGGGGCTGGCAGGGCAGCCTGACGTGACCCCTGTCCCTGCCCTGTCCTTGTGCGCAGCACGATGACCTGCGCCCCGTGATCATGCGCCGACGCTCCTCCTCCGACCTCGCCAAGCAGAAGTTCGGCACCATGCCGCTGGTGCCCCTGCACGGGGACAGCACCGACACCACCATGCTGTCTGCCAACCAAACCCTGGTAAAGCCCCCTCAGCTCGGTCCTCCTCCACCCACTCAGCTCCACACACCTACCCCAAGACCACACACTCACCCCAGGGCCCCAGAGGCGGGTACAGGCTGCCTGACACCAGTGGGGATGCTTTGAGGGGAGGGTGCTGCGTGTTTTGCTAGTGTCTGTGGCAGCTCTCCGTGCATGCGGGGTCCTGTGAGGGCTCTCAGGGTGCTGCACCCCACCACCCATCCTCTGCCTGCCCTGCTCCACGCTACCACACACTTACTTCTGCCCGTCTCCTCTGTTTCCAGCGCCGCCTGCACACGCGAAGGACTTTGTCCATGTTCTTTGTAAGTACTCGCACTCGTGGAGCACATCCCTGGCTGGCTTTGCACTGTGCCAGCGAGGGTTCACCTACAGCACCCCACCTATGCTCGGAGATGTGCCCAGGCCGTCCTGCCCACGCTGGGTGGCAGAGGAGAGGGTGCTCGTTGGCTCTGTGTGTCCCGTATCTGGGGATGGAGGTCCCTGCATGGTCCTAGAGTGTGTAAGCAAGACCACACCAGTCCAGCCCGGTTCCCAGAGCCTTTCCCATTGGGAACACATTGCCCAGAGAGGGTCAACGTAGGAGATGTAAGGAAAGAGGTTTGGGTCCTCCTCAGCATCAGGTTATTTCCATGGGGCCACCTGGTTGGACTTCACCTCACCTGGCTTTGTCCTCTGCATGGGCACCCATCTGCTCCTGCCGCCCCAGGCCACCTCTGACAAGGGATGCTGGGCTGGTGCCACAGGACCATGCCTTGGCAGAGACCAGAACGCTCACCCTTCATCGCTGCTGGAGGAAGGAAGAGCAATAGTGCCTGAGCCAGGAGACCCAATGGAGGGTGGGTCCCCTGCAGGCAAGGGGCCAAAAGTTCCTGGGCAGCCCCCAGGTTCAGGGAGGGCATCGTGAGGGGGGATGGAGGGGTACAGCTCTGCAGTGTGGATGGTGCCACTCACCTCAGGCCCTCACCCTCCTCTAGCCCATGAAGATGCACCAGGACTCCCTGGAGGAGCAGCAGGAGAAAGAGGTGGACACCGATCCTGTCTACGAGGAGGTGGGCAACTTCCCTGAGCTGGCTGCACTGGAACTGGAGAGGGAGTTGCTGGCTGACCTGTCGGCCATGTCCCCCGTGGACAGGTCCAAGAAGCAGACCACATTCCCTGAGCAGCCCCCCCCCACGGCGCTGCGCTCATCATTGCCCACCAGCCCAGCCCAGAGGATGTCAGGTCCCTCCGTTACCAAAGCCCTGTCCCTCGAAAGGGGATTGAACCTGGAGAGCGACAAAGCTCCAGTGCAGGGGCTCAGACCCACCAAAACGTCCTCTCTGGAGAGGAACTTGGAGCCTTCCCTGGCACTGGACTGGGAGCAGACGGCCATGCTGGGGAGCAGCCCCAGCACAGAGACCTCCCTGGAGATCGCCAGGAAGAGGAGCACACAGCCTCCCTCGCCCATCAGTGACAAACTCATCCAGGAGCTCAGCAGTGTCATCCTCAGGAAGACTGAGGGCCAACCACCAGGGCCAGGCCAGCCGGTGACGTGACCCACCATGCCCAAGGAGTGGCCACCAACCTGGGGGTCAAGTCACACCCGGTGGCAGTGACGATGGGTACCCCACAGCCCCACATCACGGACCCCTCACCCTCCTCCTCACCCTGGAGCTGGGCTGGGAGCAGGGACCAGTGGGGACCAGGGGACTTGTGGGGACCAGGATGCTGAGCCATGGTACCACCTCTTGGGAGGCCTGGAGATGCTGCCACACATGCTCTCACTCATGGGTGACACGTCTGGCATCTGGCCCAGTGCCAAGGGAAGCAAGTAAAAGGGAAAATAAAAGCAGGAACGTGGTGGCTGCATGTTTTAGCAGCACGACACCCTGTCAGCCATGGGGACACGTAGTGCCTGTCGGCATGGGGGATCACAGCGTGATGTCCCCTCTCCAGCACTGGGCCCATGGGGCAGGGTCGGGACACCCAAGCCATCCCTCCCTTCCCTTCTTCCATCTACAGTGGCATATTTCAAGGAGGGGTGGACAGGTGCAGGGCTGGCCATGTGTGCCCGGCACATCATCCTGGCGATGGAGGACGGCTCCTGTTCCCCTGGGGCATTTCTACCTGTTCCTTCCACCAGCAGGGAGAAATAAAGGTTTATTTGTACTCTGGAAGGTTTGGTCACACTGCAGGAGGAGTGCTGAGGGGTGGCAGGGTCTGGCAGTTGGGGACACAGCCGTGCCAGAGCCAGCACCCAGCTGGGGGACCCATGGGACAGGAGCAGCGTCAAAGGAACTGCAGAACTGGGGTGAAGTCCTAGTGAATCTCAGATCAAGGGTGGGATTTTCTGCCAGCCTGAGACAGTGAAGCCCTTCAGGCTGGGAACCAAGGTGTAGGATCTCTGTGTCCCAGGGCAGGGGACACAGCCCAGCACTTCCTCACCCTGCCTACAGCTGGCTCTCCTTGCTGGACCTCTGGGGTGAGGCTGCCTTCCCCAAGGTCCCCCCTGATGAGGTCTCAAGCCCCCCCAGGCAGCAGCTGCCTGCATCCCGGACCCAGCCCCGAAAATCCTGGGAGATGTAGAAGTAGATGAAGGGATCGAAGCAGTTGCTGAAAGCACCAAGCACCAGGGCCACAGTATACAAAATGTAGTTGACGTTGTTGCACCCCTCGGTCTCTAGTATGTTGTGGATGAAGAGCAGCACATTGCTTGGAGTGAAGCAGACAATGAAGACCAGGAGGACCAGGGCCAGGACACCCACCAGCTGCAGATATTGCCTCCCCTTGGCCAGCAGCTGGGCCAGGATGCAACTGTAGGAGATGGTCATGAGCACAAAGGGCAAGCCAAAGCCCAGCCCCACCAGGAAGAGGAAATACTTGACAAGGGAGTTGTGCTCATCCTCCTCTAGGAAGTCATGACACGTTGTAATGTTCAGGCTTGAGTTATGTTTTGTCTGGATGTTCAAAAGCAGAGGGCTCATGCCCAGCCCTACCACCAGCCAGATGCCCACACAGATGCCCACCTTGCCCCACATCCAACTGGAGCCCTTCCATAGGAATGGGTGCACCACAGAGATGTAGCGCTCCAGGCCAATGCAAGTGAGGAAGAGGATGGAGCTGTACATGTTCCCATAGAAGAAGGCCATCATGGTGCGGCACAGATACTCCCCAAAGAGCCAGTGATTGCCCAAGAGGTGGTAGGAGATCTTGAAGGGCAGCACTAGGACAAAGAGCAGGTCGGCACTGGCCAGGTTGAGCAGAAAGAGAGTGCTGGAACATCTTCTGAAGTTGGTCACCAGGACCCAGCAGGCCAGAGCATTGGCTGGCAGCCCCACGAGCAGGACCACAGAGTAGAGGGCAGGGAGGAGACGGGTGGTGAGGGTGCTGTTGAGAAAAGCTTCCTCAGAGGCTCCAGGGCACCTGGCTTCTTCGTGGGGTTTGAGGGGGATCAACACTCGTGCTTTGCCACGCACTGCAGAGGACACAAGGCATCAGGCTCAGCCAAGAGTCTCTTCCTCCCACTGCCCCTTCCTGCTTGGGACCACGCAGGAGCTGTCACCCCTCCCTGCCCAGTCACCAGCAAATGCAGGAGCTGTCATCTCCCTGCCCCATGGCAGGGGCTGCTCAGGACACAGGACACATCCTGCCACCTTCACCATGTGAAGCTGTGCCACGTCCTGTGCCATCCACACCGCTGTCACCGTGGAAGTGCCAGCCCAGGCAGGTGTCCTGCCCGCCGCCCTGCCCATGTCCCTTTTCCCACTGAGCCCAGCACAAGTGCCTCGCAACCCAGCGGGGGCAGACAGGAAACCCACACCAGACAGGGCTGGGATATGGCTATCCACACCAGGATGGGAGATGTTCTCCCAGGGGACCTCCTGACTCTTCCTCCTTCCCCCCAGCCAGACTCACTGCCCCCAGCTCGGCCCCTGCTGTGGTCGGGGCTACACACACCTACATATCTTCCTGTGGTTGGAGACATTTCGTTGCAAGCTGAGACAGAAAGCGAAGAACAGGAAGGTCCCGAGACACCCAACAACTCCTGACCAAATCCCTTTTCTGGCTCGCTCAAAAATACCACAAACCAGACCATGCCTCCCTTCACATCACCCCCAGCTCCAAAAGCTCCATCTGGGTGGTCCCCAGGAGGCCCTGAGTACGTACAACAAGTTTCCCACTACCTCTGCCACCTCTCTGCATCCAGGGGATGGGGGAAATTCAGCTTTCAAGAGCAGTAACCTGATTTCTGCTGCCCGAAGGGGAGCAGGTGGCAGGTTCCAGGTCTTCATGTAGGTTTTCAGCACAGACAAACAGGGAAGGCAGCAGAGCGGTGCCCCAAGCCCATGACACCCAGCTAGCCCCTCCAAGCACCACGGGACTTGACAGTGAAGTGTCCCAGTGAGGTCCCCCTGCCCTGGCCCCTCACCCCCAGATCCACCAAGACACTTACTCGGGGTGGCCAAGCCAAGCCAGGCGCAGCCAAGCAGCAGGATAATGCAGGGAGCAGCAGAGCCAGGAGAAGGCACCAGCCGGGACATCTCTGCAGGTGGCCTCTGTGCGAGCTGCTTCTGCAGAAATGTCACAGGAAAGTGTGTCACTCCCCCACGCGTCACCATGGCAGGACAGGCCCCAGCCCCCTTCTCACTGGCACCCTTCCTCTTTCTCTTCCATGGCGTGAGCAGCCAGACAGGAGACAGGGAGCACGAGGGGACTGCCAGCTCCCAACGTCACCGAGCACCCAGTGGGACATCATTGAGGTCAGGGTGATTTCCAGCCTCCAGCACGCACGGGGGAGGAGGAAGACGGCCCAAGGCGACCGTCAAAAGACAGCCCTGCCACGACGAGACCTCCTCAGTGGGGCTGACAAGCTGATGTCCTCCTGTAGATGGGGTCACCCTGTGCTGTCCCAGTCTTGTCCTCCCTTCCCGACACCCAAGTGGGTGCTGGTTGGCCCCCAGGCCAGTTGCCCGGCTCCCTCCTGCAGACTTGGTGACATGGCCCCAGTCCAGCCTCGTGCATCAACAGGATCCAGGACGTGTGCTGCTGACCCCAAAAAATGTCAGTGGAAGAGCAAGAAGGTGACAAAAGGGACAGCAGAGACAGCCACAGGCTCTGCAGGAGCCACAAGCAGGGCAGGGGGAGAGCTGAAGGGGCTGGCAGGGGGACAAGGCATGGCAGGGGACCTCTCATGGGTCCACATGCCCCCCACCAAATGTCACTGGTCAGCACCATGCCCACGTCCCCATGGCTCTGCGTTGTCCATGTGACATGGCACCCCATGTGTCCCTGTGTCTGGGGGCTGAGGCCCCACTGCCCCACTCGCCCCACATCCCAGGACCAGTGCCCCAGCACCCCACAACTCCCTGTGCCCCAGAACGAATGCCCCAGCACCCCACATGTCACCATGTCTTAGGACCAGGGCCTGGAGTGTCCTCACACACCAGGATTTGGTCCCCAGCATTCCTAGTATCCCCGTGTCCCCAGACTCCCTATCTACCCCTGCCCAGTGCTCCCCATCACGATGTCTTCCTACTTCCCTGTCTCCCCATTTCCCTATGTCCCCATGTCCCTGTCCTCCTGCTCCCCCATGTCCCTATCTCCCTGCCTCCCCATCTCCCTGTGTCACTCATGTCCCCATCTCCCCATGTCCCTGTTCTCCCTGTGTCCTCATGTCCCTGTCACCCATGTCCCCATGTCTATATCCTCCTGCCTCCCCTGTTCTGCCTCAGCACGTTCCCATGTCCCCATCTCCCGATGTCCCATGACCCCCTCTCCCAGTGTCCCCATGTCTGCGTCCCCCTACCTCTCTGTATCTCCATCCCCTGGTGTCCTCACATCCCTGCCTTCCCATATCCCCGTGTCTCCATTTCCCTGTGTCTCCATGTCCCTGCCTCCCCATGTCCATCTGTCCCCATGTCCCCATCTCCTGGTGTCCCCACATCCCTGTACCCCTGTCCCGTTGTCCCCGTGTCCCGCGGTTCCCGCGCTCCGCAGGGACGTGCACCACCCACTGCTAG
>NW_008631541.1:0-2121 GCF_000691845.1 Merops nubicus
TCCCAAAAACCGCCAGTATTCACAACACAAGGCGCGTTAAGTAATGCATGCAAATCCTTTTAAGATGCGTTACTGCAGTGCGGTAAAGGTTTGTACACAGGAAAATGTCGCTGTCAGAACGCGGCTCTCTTTTCCCCGGACCGGGGTCACTATGAAATCACATGCTGCAACTCTATCTGTTAGGATTCAGTCAGAAGAAAGTGGCAGATGCAAACCTGTCACACAAATAAGGAGTAAGAAACTTGGGGAATACCACTGGGAGCAGCTGAAAATGAAAACTCCGAAGCAGAGGTGGTTCTCTATAGATGCTTCACTTGGCTTGTTACTCGGCTGCATTCCCAACAGTGTTCACACCCAGGCACCCCGTGACTGTGTAAAAGTTTACACGGTTATTTTTCACCACTGAGCATCTGGCTCCTGCCACCTTTGTATGTTGTTAGAATGGTTCCACATCTGGCACAGCTGCCCTGGGTGACTGCCATGATGATTACCAAACACAACACCTAACAGACTACAATAGATAGGAAGGCAGGCAGCTGCTGGGATCACGACACAGCCCTTCCTCAAGGGAAATATAAGAGAAATATTGGAATTAATTCTGGAACTGTTTTCTCCTCACACTGCTATAAACAGCTATGTTGATATTTTCATGAAGAATACCCTGAAACTCTGCTCATAGAGCTGTTTGTGACTCAACTCTTATATTTGTCTGTATGATATAACATTATTCCTTGTCATGCATTCCAAACATACTGTTTATTGAAGGTTCCCCCCCCAAAAAAATGCATTAGACTTCTACCTTTTTGTCTCAAAAGGACAATGTCAAACAAAGCAAGAATAAACAAAACACTTTTCTAGACTTCAAAAGGACAGTATAGTTTAAAACCAAATATACCCAAAGGAAAAAAAACCTTCTAAAGAGAGAGCCAGGTGCATGGATGGGATATATATTTATCCTATTTATAAAACAAATCTATTGGAAGTCTATGTACACACAGGAAAAATTAATCTAGTAAGTATACAGGACTGTGAGGATATTATAAGCACTAAGTCTGGCACTGTTTGCAGACTAGAGCCTAAGGAAACCCATAATATTACCAAAAACAAGATGAAAAATGTTCCTACAAAATAATCAAGACTGCAAATTTTCAATCATCCTTGTGGTAAATTGAAAATAACCAGAATTATTCAAAGTCTACTCGGGACCCAGTAAGACTGTCCCTGGTCTCCTCGTGGCTTTGCTGCTGGGTTTTCTCTGCCCTTCCCCACTCTGCTGTCTGGGACAGATCACACTTCACCCATCACCTCATGGCTGCATCTCGTCACATGAATTCCTGGGACTTGGAGACAAATCATGACCATTGCCTGGTGCCTAGGGTTCTTAATAATAAAAATCCCATTCCTGCAGCAGTTTATCCAAAGCTTTAGGTTTATTCCCTACATTTATGTCCACTGTTCTATTAAAAATTTGTCTATGGGCCAAATGCTATTTTCATTCCCACCCTGTAGTTGCACAGGGATCAGGAGGCAAGACTGTTTCCAGAAGGACTGACCCTTCAATTGGTCAGAAACTCCTTTCTGTACTTTCTCTTGAGTGAGACAGGCTTTTGACAAGAGACGTGATTTTTTTATGAAGGTTTAACAGTTTAAAAATGAGGATGCAAAGGAAATTGTCATTATAGAGGGAAGTAAAGATAAGCCTGATGGAGCCCATGGCAGAGTCAGTTTTAGGGTAGCTGTCTTACTGCCATCCATCGTGGGAGTGCTGCTGGATAAAGCAGTGGCCTAGTAACTGTGTCCACCTTCCTCTGTAACAAGGCAAGGACATTTGCTGCCTTCAGTACAAAACTTGGCTGTCACCCGATGGAAAGTGTCACAGGCAGCTCTGTGGTGCTGTCACAGCAGAAGAAAATGACTCATTTTGGCACATCGAGGCGGGTGTGCGATATCTGCTCGTGTACAGCCACGGCACCTGCACCTGGGACTTGATTTAAGAGCCAGGATGTTAACAAGGTTTGGCAATAAAACTGTGGAAGAGGAGAAGGATTTCAGGTTTATTCGAGTCATTTTTAAGGCTTCCAGTTTAAATGGCGAAATCCAGCCATGTGAGTGAGAAGACTT
>NW_008631541.1:2152-43120 GCF_000691845.1 Merops nubicus
ACTTCCAGAATCACATGTGATGTCTCTTCACTTCCAGTTCTCTGTGCTGTAAACGCATTTGTAGATGCTCTAAGTGCAGAGTCATCAGGGCCACGTATTTTTTAAAGTTAAAAGTCTATGGGGCAAGTGTGATACGTTCTTAGTGGTCCTTATGGCCTGTTTTATGATTAGGGTTGCTAAAATTCATGGCAAGTTAAGCTGGCACAGGCCATTTCTCCCTGAATGTGAGTTAGTTTCTGAAAAAGCTTTTAAACTATTTCTGGATGTGGCTTTTTAAGCTTTTGTGATAGAAAGAGGCATAAGTTACTAATTTCAGAAAGGTCAGTGTTACACCAGTGGGGCAGTTTCTGTTTCAGGCTGAAAGGCCCCAAATGCCTCCTCTCTGTGCTGTTAGCCTGCTCCTTTTGCTCTGAGCCTTCTCGAAAGTATTACACCTCTGTCTTAAAAGGTGCTGAATTACACAAAGAAACTAAAGATAAGTTTTTGGTACTTTCCAAACGAGAGATATTTCCTCTGGTAAATTTCCCCCATATGAGATCAGTTAACCGAAAACAGGATGTGGCTCAGAGAGAGATTAAAATTTGAAGCTCAACTTTATTGTAGAGCCATTCCACCACTGCTTAGCATTTCAGGGCACTGTGTTACTATTTACGGTAAAGGATCGTTTTGACATCCAAGAAAAAAGCTCATAAAGGAATATATTTAAGTATTATCTTATTAAAATAATCCAGTGGCTTGAGATTTTTAAAGAAGCAGAATTCTTAGTACACTTAAAAACTGAACTTAGGCTCCGATTTTAAAGGTTCAGTGTTTTAAGGATTGTAGTCAAAGTGCAAATAGCATTTCCAGGGCTGAGAATCACATTTCAGAGAGATGCTGGAGATAGAGATGTCTCATTCTAGGAAAACATATTTTCAGTTAGTATAAATCATTTGGAAATGTGCATGTTTTAGGAAACCCTGAAAAACTGGTAAAACACAGAAAGGAAAACTTGTCAGTAAAAGAAGATCCAGTCTCCATGTGATGTGGCACTTCCAGGAATTGGAGCTGAGTGCTCCAAGTCAAGATTTCTGCCTGTTTGTAGCTCTGGTATTAAGTAGTTCTTTAACTTCTATGCTATTATTTTTTTCTGACTTAAGCTACCCATGGCACAGGAGTACAACAGAGTAGCTGTGAGATTTCTCCAGTGCATCTTCAAGATTTAAAAAAAATCCCATGAAGAATCACGGAATTTAATATATTTTTCTCAGCAAACTTGGGAACTTTGCCACAATCCAATCTCTTGTGTACAATAAAATCTTCTCAAATGTTTGTGCTATATCTGCCTATGCCTACTGTGAGTTGTAGCTCTGCTTTGTTATGGTGATATCCCGAGGACCCAGTAACTCATATTACAGGACATGGAAAGTTTCCCACTAACTTCCATAAGAGCTGGACTGTAATCCTCAAGGAGACATCAGGAATCAATTTTTTCTTTCTTCATCCCCACTCTGCCTCAAGATTTTTTCCAGATCATGTTCTCTGTAACACAGTATTATCCTCAGCTTCTTAGTAATTCCCCCCTCACCCCAATAATAGATGTTCTGGAGCACCTATTTAGCACTTGTCAGAAAAAAAGCACCCATAAAATGGACATTACATAAAATTTATCTTATTTCAGTCACTTACTAAGGCAGTTTCTACAATACAAGTCATCCTGAAGAGGTTAGAGAAAACTGAAGTGATTCTGTCATCGTGCCACTGATAATTTCCTACAAACAAATACTACTTTGGAGTAAAACATCATTAAGAAATTACTGAGACTGCCTCTGATTTTAGGCAACCTAACTAGGCAGAGCTCATGCCATTAAGAAGCTCCTTGGTAGAATACCTGTCCTAGTTATTCTCTCTCCAGATCAGGACAAACACAGGGTGCAGAGGTGTGAAGCCAGCATGGGCCAGTTTGTGAGAGTTTCAGCAGATTAAGCTGCTTTCTGTTGCAGCCTGTCTACACTGAGGGTTTACACTGGTACTTGTGGTTGTGCTTCTGTTTCTCCTAATGTACACAGAGCCTGAGCTAAACTGGAAAATTCTTAGCTGCTTATTTCCATTCTTAATGGCTTGGAGAGAACTCTGGGAACGGGAGCTGTGCCCACCAGGAAGCCTGCCAAAACACTCTTCCAAAGCTCTGGATGTAACATGAAAAAACAAGTTCAGATTCAACATCTTTCAGCTGTAAAAGAGCTGCCAAAAGGTGGGTATTCCATCAGCAGCTCGGGCCACTCATACAGTGTGCTGCAGGAAGCTATACAACTACTGGAAAACTCAGTAGATTTGAGTGGGACTAATTACTGGAAACAGAAAAAGGAAACAACAGGTTTCTGTAATGGTGTCTTTGTGAATTCTCATTAGTGACAAGAACTGAGGGGAGAGTGAAGGCTATGGTACAGCTCCACTAACCCTTTCAGAAGTTACTCATTTTGCTAACAGAAAAAAAAGAAAAGAGAGATATGTTTAGAAGATGCTCTTTCACATGTGACAGAGGCAGACAGAGACTGACTACACACACTAACTTGCATCTCTCTTCCACTGAGACCATCATTCACTTTGCTACTCTAGGGTGATTAATAGCATTGGTCTTATCTTTCAGTATTATTTTTCATTATGGTTCATAAACTTGAGTAATTTCCACACCACCACTGACAATGTCTATTTGTATCTGTATTTTATGGGCAACAAATGCAGGGAACACAGAAGTTCCAAGTGTTAGCCAAAGTTTCACAGGAGGAGAAAGGTAAAGAACACCAAAGCCCCCAGCAGAACATTGCCACAGAAAGAATAACCAAGATGTTATTAAGGAGAAATCTGAAGGAGAAAGGAAAACATTTTAGACATAGGAGAAACCTGATGAAGAAGTAAAGCTGGAAGTGGGACAAAGCAGGCATGGAGAAAGACAGGTCTACATTCTGAACAGATGCAAGCAGACTCAGTGTTTGAATTCCTGAACAGAAAGTCCTCTCATGAGGCCAGGTATCTCAGCAGCTTTGCCAGTGATGGGACTCCAAAAGCACATCACCACATACAAGTTCCCTGCAGTGTCCTTGGAATTCAGCCAAGGAAACAAACCTTGTAGCTCCATGTTGAAGATCTGCATCACAGATTGGATGTTGAAACCCCAAATCAAGTGAATGGGGCACAGAGTGCTTAGGAAATGAATGCTCCCATCTGGTCAGGGTCCGTAACAATGGGTCACCCTGGAAGAAATTAAAATACAGATTGGCTGCATAGTGCAACAGTTCAGACTCGTGGCAAGTTTGCACAAGCTAAGGTTGTAGTTTCTTTGCAGCAAGATAAGATAAGCAGGAAGGAAACTCAGCATTTTAAAATCTGGTTATCTAAAATCACATCCAATGTGTTTTCTTATCATGAATATTTTTCTTCAAAGGCTGGGGACTGGCAGGCAGGGCCCTGGGAAACGTTTCTGGCCTGGGCTGTCCTGTGCCAGGACTCACTCTGGAGCTGTTCAGAGCAGGGCATGGAAATCTGCCAGAGCACTGTGGACACAGGGACAGTGGACATGGCTGGGGGATACACAGGAGTGTGGCTTTCTAGGAATTTGCTTTGAACTTGTGTGGGTTTTGATACATTCCCCCAGTTTCTGGTATAAATCCAGGGAATTCTGTGAAATTATCTCACAGATTAATTTGATTCCTCATGTTTCCAAGGGAATTTTTTGATCCTAGCTTGTTTTTAGATTCCTAACCAAAACTGAAGCTTAGCTGATCCTGCCAGGCTTCTTCAGAGTCATATGGAAACTGTGAAATGCTGAAGTTCTTTAGCTTTGACTGGAAGCCACAAATTACACCAGGGACATAAAGAAGATTCCCCCATCAGCTTGGGTTGAGTAATTGTGCATAACCAGAAGCTAGGCAAGTTTCATGGAGTTTGAAATTCTAGCATGAAAATACATCTCTGCCTATGTGTAGGTACTTGGTGCAGAAAAAAACCACCAAACCACGTGCTGCCTTTTAATTCACTATGTACAAAGAGAATCATCCCAGGAACTGAAATCTCTGCCACACATGTACCTCCAGACTTCTCTTGTAGGTGGGAGTACAGGTGTCTACAGGGGTCCCTGCTCTAAATTTCACCAAGCTAATGATTTTTAGTGGCTGCTTTGAAAGCTCTTACCTGACAGCAAACACTGAACTCTGGGGATTAATGCTGTGAGAATCACACACGTTTGGAACTACACTAATGGTGGAAACTAATACCTATTTCTACCTTGCTTTCAGAACTTGAGGATGAATATTCTCTAGGATCTTACAGCAGTAGGTTTTTATGGAAAATCCTAAGATTTGGGCAATGACAGTGGCACTTTTATGGCACATTGCTTTTTTTTATAAATAATGAAGGAAAACTGGCTGATCAGACTCTAGCAGAGCCAGACAACACAGCCCCACAGGGAGTGTGAGCCTCCAGTTACAGCTGCAGTTTATGTCCAGCCTGACACCAACACTGGCATTTATGTCTTTGGAAAGAAATTTTCAATTGGCTTTTTGTGATTCAGCTAAAGAAATACAGGATCAATTGAGCTGGTATCAAGAGTAAAAAACACATCTCCTCCAAAATAACTGCAGCACTAGTGATTTGCATTAGCTGAGGATGTGCTCCTTGGACTCCCAGTATAAACTGTAGAGAACATAAAATAGCTTGTGGAAAGAATGCAATGTTGAGGTTACCTTCGTAAAGCCAAATTAGACAAGGCAAGTCCATGACAGGCTCCTTGAAACCTGCTTGCAGTGAGCTAACCCAGAATCTGAACCCAGACTCTGTTTCTTTTGGAATACTTTCCACTGGCACCACCAGGGCTGCTGTCATTAAGATAAAAATGGTTTTCCATTTTAAAGCCCAGTTTTTGTGGTTTAATATCTCAGCTGATTCAAAGTGCATCAAATATAACTTTTTGGTTGCTTTGCTTGTAAAAGAAATTGTCATTTTAGCTGTCAAGGAGCAAATGAAATTGTACTCTGAACCACAGCACCTTAAGAATAAGCTGCATTTTGTGATTTCTACCTCTGAATATAGGTAAATAAAGCTATTTTATAAAGAGACACCCGTGTGCAACAAATTTGTTGGGATAGAAAAGAAAGGGTTAAATACAGCAATCTTTACTCAAGATTTCTCTGCTATTGTTTTCTAAACTTGGATGTTCTTTTTATGGCAGTTATGGTGTTTAATTCAGTTTAGTATTTTCCAGGAAATCAACTGCTGCTTAAACAAGTATCCAAATTTCAAGTTCATTCAGAACTTGAAAAGCAAAATTTAACATAAGGAATGGAACTGTGTAATGACCCAAAGACTGGCAAAACCAAACTCTTAGTTCCCAGGAGAATGAAAGAGCCAAATCCAGATATTTCTCCAAATTAGAGGTGAAAACATCATTAAACATCTTAAAAATGGAAAGCATATGTAATTCCTATAAGGTGGTTTTTTACTGGAAAATAATGATGACCATGCCAGGTTTCAGTGTGTTCTGATGTAAGAATCCAGCAGATTAAGAACACATTTTGCTAGGAGACATGGATAAACCTGAACATCTACACAGACTGAAAACAGGTAGGGTACCTCTGTAGGTAGGGGCAGGTGAGATAACTGGTGATGGATGAACTTCACAGCAGCAGCTCTCACAGAGAGTGTTTTTTTTTTAAAACTACAAACTAATATTTATTCAAAATAAAACACTGATTTCCTTAGTATGTTTTCCCTCCTCTCTTCCACACCCCCACTATAAATTAATCTTCTGACCCCATCAGCAGATTCCACAACTCTGTCTGTGGAAATGGAAGTAGAGATTATGTATGAAAAAAGATTTTTTGAACTTGAAAGAAACCTTACTAAGGACTCAGTTCTAGGATTTTGTGTTGCTCTCCTCAGTGCAGGACTCCAAAGAGAGGCTGTGCCTACAGTGAACTCTTTCATTGCTATACAAGGGTAGAAAATAATTTTGGTGTACCTAGCTTTACATTACCCAGATACACTGAACAACTCAGTGCAATGAAATGAGTATTTCTCCTCTTCCAGATGATTGCAGAATCTCAGGGTACCATCATAACACAAGAAAAATTCTGTGGTAACTTGGTCTTGCATCCTATTCGCTCACATAAGAAATTCTCCCTTTCACCTAGTATTTAATATGGTATGTTTTCAGGTCAGCCAAGAAAGAATTATGACAGTCACTGAACTCTACTGGGATATTAAAAAGCAAGAATATTATCTTGCTACATGGATTTAGCATTCCTCTTCCAAAACAGTTGGGCATTCCTAATTCAAAAACATTCTGACAGAGCACCCATCTGGCTAAGGCTACTCAGGGCTTGTGGCAAATCCTGAAAGATTATAGACACAAAATCATTTCTGCACTGCCAGTAAAACAATGGCCAGAGAATGGCACCATTTGGCTCTCTTCCTAAATTAGTCACAGTAGCTGGACGTAGCACAGCAGCTTTCATGGCCAGACCAAAGGAGTGTGAGATTCATGTGTCACTGTGCATAATGGGGTGGAATTTGGTCTATTCAAGTCGCTTACTAGCTTGGATCAATTCGATTTATTTCTGGTTGCAATGAAGTGAAGAGAGAAATCAGTTCATTTTGTGACATTCAGCTAGCTAAAGATCAGGAAAATAGATATTTTTAAAAAAGAACTAGAAGGCTTACATAGTATTAACCCTTTGAATTGTTATTATCTCAGGAATTCAACCAATTCAGGTCTTGCATATCTGCCAAGAGTACTCAGGGAGAACCACATTAGAATGGCATCTGGTGAATTTTCTTATTCAAAGGCTGATCTGGGAAAGATATTAAAAAGGAATGAAAATATAATGACCAAATTCACTTGATCGACTTTAGTGGGTCCTGCTTTCAGAGATGACCTGTGCTTATTGCTAGGAGCAACTCAGAATTTCATTTTGGAGGCTAGTTTGAGTATGATGTGCTATTACACCAACAAATGACAATAAAAATCCTGGCCCTTGGCATCTTGCCAGACAAAAGCAGTGGACTCTATTCTAGGGGATGTGAGAATAAATTTAGACTGAAGTACAGCTTTCTGAGCAAGTGCATTAATAGGCAGGCAGAGCAGTAATCCCACATACAGAGGCTGACTGGTCTTTGGGTAGACTACAAAAGTGCAGCAATCAAATGCATGTTTTTCTGGAACCACTAAAGCTATTAACCAGTGATTCAAAGCCTGGAACATTTGGAGACTCATAACACCATGTATATAAACAGCCAAGGAGTAGAAAAACACTATGTACCATTCAGCTATAAAAGGACCTTTCTGATGTCCAGAATCCCCAGTAAGCATGGAAGTACAGAATGTGTTTTGAAATCATTTCCATTTCATAATACAGATGAGTCATCTGAGCAGTGATTATTCCAAGAATTTCCGTGTTTGCTGGGATTAATCCTGTGAGTTGCTTAGTGCCTCAGAACTCTCTCACTACAAGTTGCTGAGGTTAGCATGGCAGCAGACTAAAATCAATCCCATGGCATTTCCACCTTTCCTTGTCTTAGTAACCAGATCCAAGGGAAATCTGCCAACATAATCTGCATGTGTGAAACAGATGAAGACAGATACACTTTTCCCCCATGTAGTTTTCATATGAAAATCATGCCATGCCACATGAGGGAGGTAAATCTTCCTGCATGGGTATATATACATCCCTCCATACCACACATGGCTAAACACCTACAAAAAACACACACATAAAATACATATATTTAAAATGACAATCATATCTTGGACAGATAATTCTGCATAGAAACAGATACAGCAAGGAAGATTAAAGGCACTTTTTAAACTAATGATTGCCAATTTAATACTCAAGAGCAGTGTTTTTATTAAATATTATTGCTTGCATTGTCCTTCTAGATGCTAATTATGACTTACCTTATATGGATCTGATTGACCTGCATGAAGAGAATTCTTGTTCATACCCGTGGCTACAATTCTTTCAATCTCCTTGCTCTTAGTTTCATTTGGTTTTATCTAGCACAGAGTGAAAACAAAATTGGTCTTGTAAATACTAGAAACAACAAACAAAAGTGAAGGTATATTAATAACCTAGAGTTTAAATTATAGCTGTTAGACCATATTAGCTACTCTATGCAATAAGAATTATTTTAATAAGATGGCAATGACCTCTGAAAATAACTTGATCTTTTTAATAAAATGACACCATTGTACTTTAAAGAAACCCTCAGGTTCCACCTTAGCAGGGATAGTTGAGTCAGTATCTCTGTGTTCATAACTGGATGTGAGAAACAGGAGTATGTGAGAAGATGTATCACTCTTGAGAGATAATTAAGTCTCAGAATACACAGTTGCCCTTGCAACAACACTGTACAGTTCCAAAGCAGAAATATTTGCAGATTATTATTGGATACAATGCTATCTTCTTATGCTTCTTAGAAAACTTTGGAGGATTAAAAAACATACTCACAGAGCCAGCATTAAAAATTGCATCATCTGTGGCTATCATCTTTCCACATATTAAACATTCTGGATCAAGGATATTCCTAAGAGAGAAGAAAAACAGTAATTTTAAAGTTCTTGGATGTGCTGCTTTTAGGCAACTATTCAATTAAAGAGAAAAATGTATGCAAGTGTACTTTGCATCAAACTCTCTTCTCTGTTTTACTAGGAATGAAGTTGACTTGTGCCAGGAGCTGCAAGAAGGAAATCTGGCCCTTCATCTGCCACTTTCCTGGAGACAAGGCAAGTTTTTTGCTGTCAAATTCAGTCATCAAATGTCAAAGTGCCATTTGTTGTTAAACTACCTAAGTTACAGAAAACATTGATTCAGCCCACTGTGTCTTAAAATACAAATAACAGCACACCTATTACTTAGGAACCTTTTTTTTTTAAAAAAAAAAAAACAACCAAACAAGAAACAAGAAAGCAGAGAATAAGAATAGCATCAGTTAGTGTCAGAAATGGAAATGCAGGAAATCAAAAAGAAGTGTACAAAAGGAGAACCTAGGGGATAAAATAGTTTCTTTCATAGAGAGCATATGGGGCTGCTGCATGTCTTTTCAAAGGTGTGCCAACACAGTTTTATACCAGCAGGCAAAGCTTATCCATAGTAGCAGAAGAGCAAGACTCTCCTCATGCCTGTTTGACCTCCAGCTCCTCTGCCAGGACTGAGCATAAGGTGGCTGCTGCAATGTTAGAGGTTATAAGGTTAGAGCCCTTCAGCAACCTGAGTTATACAAATATTGCATCAACACCCCACCCAGGCACAGCACAGTTCTGTTTGCAGTGACTGATGAACATGAAAATACTTAATATCATTGTCTCATATGCAAGAATTACCTTAATAACCAGCCTACACAGGACACACAGTAATGGTGCCCACATGCTACTTGTGCTGGATTCTGCAGAAACATTTTGCACAGAGGACAAATGGACATGGAAGCAGCATTATTGGTGTGTTTTTCCATAGATTCTTCAGAAGAACGTGAGCTTCTTGTGCACTGATGCTTGACACCAGATCCTCCCAACACAGAGCTGCTGTAGGATGTTCTCTTACAAAGAGAAACTGAAAACTTTAGACTAAAGCCATCATTGGTTTTTGCTGTTATACTTGTAGTTAAGCTGCAGATGTCAACATGATCCTGAAGAAAAAAAAAAAAAGAAAAATAAACTGCCAGTCAATCAACACACACACAGCTTACTGAAATGCAGCTCAAAAATTTAAGGACTGCAGTAAGAATTTACCTACCCAAACCAATGAGAAGGCTGGAAAAATGATGACTCCTTCAATTCCCAAACTGTACAAATCTGAGTTGTGAAGACAAACCAAATTAAGCAGAAAGATTAAAAAAGCAATAATTAGTATTCTCTAATAGGCTTCATTCCATATGTAGCCCTAGGAATAAAGCCTCAGAGGAGCTGGCTCATAAATCTTGTTTGGATAAATCCTTCTCCAGTGCTAGAGGTTTACAGGAGGAGAGATTTGAAGACAGCAGAGAAGCTGAAGGAGCATCAGAGTGAAACAAGGGCAGCATTGCAAACCAAGACTGCTATGGTCAGCTCTGGTGAGCTTGGAAATAGGTTGCCCTTTTATGGTTCTACATTTTGGTTTATTGTTTTTCATTTCCCTAATTTCTGTTCCTCAGATCTATTTCCTACAGGGTTTATTAGCTAACATGTTGCTCCTCCAGGCTGCTATTGTCCTTGTTTTGCTACCAATACTTTTTAGCATCTCAAGATTTCTCCAAAGGAATGACATTAAGCATCCCTACTTCTACTTCTTTTACTGCAAGACTAGTGATTTTGAGAAACTCCCAGTGTATTATCAGCACCATGTGCACAGTGGTAAGAAGCTTTAAGTGAGCTGACTGTATAAAATTAAACCTTTGAGTAACCTTGTCTGCTGGAATACACCACACGCCTATGCTAAGATCACCTACTCCAGGAAATTCTAAAACAAAAACATTTTCAGTTTCATATAATATGTTTTAACTTGTAGCCTAAATGTCACAACAAGCTACCAGGTATGTGATGTGCTTGCCAGCAAATGCCTGGGTTGATTCAAGAAAAGGAGGACTTTGTTAGGCTGAATTTCCTTATGTCTGTGGACTTAAGACTACGTTACGTGTGTAACAGGCAGGAAGCAGCACTGAAGCACATTCCCCACTCTGAGTTCTCAAAGCTCAGATTCCTCCATGGGCAGAAACTGGTTAATTACACGATTCTTAAAATGAGTACTGCACCCTGACCTACTGGTAGTGTCTCTGTTCACAGCCTCTCTTATGCTCAGAGCTAAATAGATCAGAAAAGCCTTTGCATCCTCTGCCTGTACTTCACCACACAGCTTTGACTGTGACACCATCTCTGGTAGATCTAAAGTTAAAATTTCAAACTTTTGAAAAATAGTTTTTAAAAGTTTGAGTTTGATTTTTTTTTTTTGGGGGGGAGGTGAAGTAAAGTACTAATATTTACAGGAGCTATATGAAAATGATGTTCTCATGCTCCCTCTGCTGTTTCTGTCACTGTGGAAAATCAGGAGTGCTTAAAGAGCTGTGTATATTCCTTCACAGACAGCAAGAAATACTCATGACTAAAGAAAAAGGGGAATAATTTCTCTGAGCAAAAGAATTTTCAAAAATAAAGAATCAAGGTGCAAATATTAAGGATAAAAAGCATTATTTATCTGGTAAGCAAATTTTTATGTAGGATACAACTACATGGACATGGCTTTCTTTAAATTAACATTAAAGTCTGGTCCATTAAGAATACTAAAATATAATTCCACATGAGTTCTAAATATTATTGTAATTTAAGTTATGCTATTTTTGTTTTCTATGACAATTATTCAAGCAATTTTCACTAAGACTGCATGGTTAATATCCAAAATATGGTCTAAAATAAAAGCAGTGAGAAACATACTACTAGCTTTAAAACAGTCAATTTTCTCTACACAGGTGGGTGACATACCAACACTAAATATCAGAAGAAACACCAAATGCAAGAAATTGGTTGAAATACTTCATATAACAAATAATAATTAACACTGTCTGGAAAAAAAAGACTTACCAAACTGGTTAATGGCTGGAATTCTTAGCACATCATCAGCAAGGGAAAACACTAGATTTAATCTCTCTCAGAGTGGGATTCCCCTGTATCACATCCTTATTTTTTCACTGTAGTAACATGACTGTTTTCTTCTTAATACTTGGGTTAACACTGCCCTCTTTTATCCTCAGACTAATAGCCCTTACATTCATGTAAGGGGATTTTCTTCAAATTATTAAGAGTCTGAATCAGCTGCAAGAGGGTAGAACTTCTACTTCTGAGATCTACAGATCAAGAAAAGATGAAATTTTCTTGGTCATGGTTTTGCAGAGAAAGACACCTCAGGCAGTTCCAACTTTGTGAACATGCAAACTACAAAATAGTTATTTTATTCTGAATATTGGCATGAATTTAAAAACACTTCTAAATAAGCAGGAACACAATTTTTTTCATCATAACAGGCCTGATCTGAAGATAACATATGAACAAAACACCTCACTCACACTCCTCTAACATAAGCAAGGAAGACAAGGCAGCAGACTGCCTGCATTGGTTTAATACATGTAAGACTTGGCAAAAATCTTAGTAAATTAGTACATCCCTTAAGATCTTCCTAAATTTGAGATGAGTGGAAAGTTGTTGTGTGACTTCATTATTTGGAAAATATCAAGGATTTTTATAAAAATAGCTTTGCCTCTGCAGCATACTTACATAGCAGTTCAGAAAAGTGCTTTTTTGTCTTGTCAGACAAACTCTCATGGCAAGTCCAAATCATTCTGTTGGCTCTTCTCAAAAAAATTCCTTGGAAAACACAGTTAATCCTTTGAACACGCTACTGCCACTTACCAAATAATAAGTCCCTGTGCAGATTCAACAAATTTGTAATGAAAGTTCTCTTTCACACACAAACAAGATTTTAAAAGGTTTCTTATTGAATGTTTTACCTACCAGGAGAACCTGCCATGCCAAAATGCTTTGCTAATGTATCTTCAACATGTATAAGCATTGGTTCATAACTGAAATATCACCAGCTATAGTTAAGGTCTTCCCATCTGTTTCTCAATGCCATAAATTCATTTTATTTATTTATAAAAAGTAAAGAGTTAAGTTGCCCACAACAGTTTCAACCTATAGAGGATGAACTGTGAGTTTCCAGCATGCCTCCCTTCACTTGCAGGGGCTGAGGGGTGTTTGTCTGAGATAGGTTGCAGTGTTTCAGTACATTGATAACATCAATGTTTGCATCTCAGGGACTGGAAGAAACTAATTTATTAAGACTTAGTAAATCTTCAGGGCTATTGAATTTAAAAGTCTATTACTCCAACCACGGGTTGAATGAAAAATGTCATGTGAAGAGGAATGCCTGGATGCTAGGTGGGGTAAAAAAAAGTAACATTTTGTCATCTGCAGGTCTAAGGGAACTAAAAAGGAACTGAGGGTCAGGAGTATCTGGCTTCAGCACAGCTCTTGGCATCATCTAAAATAACTTTAGGGGTTGTCTTCCATCATTCTTACACTACTGTACTTTAATGAAGTTAACTGAACATTTAAAAGAGTCCCTAGAAGGGAACTGGGGCTACAGTAAGGTTTTTGTCCTAAATACTTGGATGCTATAGTGCTAGGTTAGGTAATATTTTTTTTCTTTTTTAAAAAATTTGCAACAAAATTATTTCATAAACAATTTTATTTCTCTTTAAAAAATAAAGGAAATAAAAATAAGACATCAGTTTTTAATGCTTCCAAGTGTTATTCTGGAACAAGACAGTACTTTCCATTTTTGTTTTTACAGTTGATCCACTTCATCTGACTTCTAATATCATTGCAAGATTCTCTATTATTCTCCCAGCAAGCTTAAAAACCATAATTTGAACATTACTATGCTGTAAGAACATAGTTATGAAATACAAGCAAAGACTATTTTTCAAGGTGAATTATTAATGAAAGTTGTTTGGGAAAGAATTACTAAACAGGGGAGGACTTTTTTTTTTTATATGAGATTTGATCTATATTTTTAATTTAAAAAATTCTCCTAGTAAATCAACAGCCACTAATGGTGAGATCTTCAGCAAAATCTTCCATTGTATTTAAAAATTCTTCACAAAACGTACATGCTGTATTTGAAGGCCACCACTCAATCCAAGTGCTGGAGTCCAAAGGGTACTGGAATCTAAGAAGACAACAGAAAATCACCATTTGCTGTTAAGACTTGGGGAGGAAAATGTCAAACAAACTCCAAATTACATATGAACACACTTCACAGCATGCTTTAACACTAAACCTCTGTGGATTCTGATGGTAAATTACTTACCTGAAACTGTAAGCAACGCTTATCTTTAAGGCTTCTTTTCCCATGATCAAATACTGCTCGCCTGGGCTCAGCTCAACATCTGTACAGGTCTTCTTTTTAACAAAGGTTATTTGATTATTTTTTTGAGCAAAAGCCTGCCCTAAAGGAAAATGTCACAAAGACTTTTCAGTAACTTATATATTAGACAGAAAACACCAAAATGTTCCACAGTACAGCACAGCCAAGGAATCTGTTTGTTACTGGTTATATAACAAAATGTTATTATAGAAAAAATGTTTCTTGTAAAAGATTTTTAAAATTAAATCTGAATGGTAAACAAGCCTCATGCATGTTAAATAATTTTATATTATAGTAATTATAAGGACATATTTGGTGCTTAAACTCAGAGGAAAAATGAGTGACTATCAGCTCCAGTTCACAGGACCTATGAGCAGCTCCCTCTCCCAAAGGTAAGACAGTGAGTCCCCAACAACACTTTAAAGTCCTTTCTCCCAGAAGCAAAAACATGCCCAACCTACAAAAATCTGAGAAAAGCTAATGCATGGCACATCCTCTCATACCACCCACTTCAGCCAGGGTTACAGCAAGTGAGGGCTTTCTGTGGAATGAATGAGACATTGAAACAACCACTCATTATGGTATTAATTGCTTATGGAATACGTTCACCTTGTTTTGTCACACACAAAAATTCTCAAAGGCTCTATTTGAGACTACGGTTTTCTACTCTCATGAAATGACTTGGGTTTGACTGTTGATTTTTGTCTGCTGCTTTAGTGCTCTCAACCAGACCAGATTTTACACTAAATAAATTGTTAAATGGATTAAGAACAGGACACTCACCTCTTTTATAGAGGTCTAGAAGAGTTGCAGAATATTTTACAAAATAACCTTCTTCACTGCGATATGAGATCTTCACTTTATAAACTGCAGAACAACACAAAATCTTTTTGTTATTCCTTATTCCTGCAATACACTGTAAGTGTCTTACAGATGCTCAGATGGAGAATAAAATGTCCCTTTAAAACACTCATTTCTGGGAAAACTACAGCTGCAGTTATACACTGTAGGGCCAAGAAACACTGACAAGGTCTACCCATGCTCTCATCTGATGCCCCACAACTTCCTCTGACCCCAGAGCCACGTGATGCTAGAACAAGCAAGAGAAAGATGGTGGTTATTAGCAGAACCCATCAGATTGGGCTCACTAACCCTGGTTATGTGAGTTCCATTCAGCAGAGGCTATGAGCAGCACTTACTCTTCTCTGCTCTGATATTTCAACTTCATATTCTGTAGGCCATTGTCAAGTCTATTGAATTTTAATCACTAAAAATCTAATTGGAACAAAATGTTTTGCAGCAGTAGTAAACAAGTGAATGTTTCAGTCAGAGCATGGGAGATAGGTAATGACAATTCAAATATTACCATATGCAATATCACTCTGGCACGCAGCTTCTCTCCTGCTCTCAGCAGTTATTGACTGGTCTAGTCTCTCCTGTACTTTGCTACACTCAGCTACATCAAGAAAGAAAAAAACAGTGTTAAGACAAATATCATCACATGTCCTCAGATAAAACAATGAACCTGTACCTGTCTGGGACAATCTACTGTAACTGAGAAACTCCGTAATTATGGGACTGTATGCTGGAATAATGAAAATTTAAAATACAAAATAACACCCTCAGTCACCTGAACTTAATCTAGTCAGACATCCATGACCATGCTGCACACTTTTTTAAAATTCTTTTTTTTTAAATGTAAAATTTGGAGAAGAGCTGTGTACTTATGAGGACTTTTTCCCCTTGTGTTTAGCATGGTTTTGTCCAAAGCACTACACTGCATCTTCCCACCAAGTGAAATGGGAAAACATCTTAAAAAAAGTTTACCTTCCATGCATTTGCATTCATCCCCTTCACACAATTTCACAATTTTTTCATTTCCATAGGGGTTATAGAGCATAGTGCACCTTCTGTCTAGAAGATCCAGAAAGAAGTAATAAGTACATACAGAAAATCAAAGTCCAACAAGTCAGCACTAAAACTTTGTGAGTCCTTGAAAACAGAACTTTAACTTATGCTCATATGTTTTAACAATAACTTTAGTTACCTGAGCTTACAATAACAAGGATTAAAAAGCTGTTGAACAAGGAAAAAACAGTCTTTAAAGGAATGATAAAGAGTTAAGAGACAAACACGAATTTGAAGACATGAACATGTACCTGGTGCATGATATTCATACACAGTGAACGTGGCAGGATTCAGCATTCCAACCCTGAAAAGCTCACTTACTCGGAACCCAACGCAGAGGAAATTATTCACTGGCACCTATTTGAAAGACACGTGAATTAAGGAGCTCTAATGGAAACAAAGTTATTCCAAAGAGTTAAAGTAATGCTTACAGTTATGAAAAGGGTAACATACAGAGTCTATCTGCAGAATAACATGCCCATCTTTTATCTCATAATCTGCTATCAGCTGATCAACTCCACTTGAAAGCTGTAGGGGAGAACAACAGAGAAAAATCTTTTACACAAGTGAAATATTTTTGGATGATCTCGAAGGTTTTCTAATCAGTAGCTTTAACATAATGCTGAGATGTACAAAAAACATATTTTAGGGTTGTCTCTTTAAAATGCTCATGCTTTTACTTGGTCTTTTGGTTTTAAGGAAATTATCCTTTTACTCATTACATGAAGATAACAGAATTAAAGAGCTAATGATCCTTGAAAGAATACTTGAGTCCATGTGTAGTATCCTATTTAAATCCTTTAAGTGTAACTAATTGCTCCTAACTAAAACTTCTATTCTTGTCAATAGGAGCTGGATGAACACAAGCACTAGAGTCAAGATTCAGTTCACAAACTTTAGCCAGCTTAGTTAGATGTGTATACTAACCTGTCAAAAAAACTTCTGGAAAAAGATTTCTCTAATACTTACAGTATCTAAATCTTCTGTATTTGCTTCTAATCCACTAACCAACCCTATGTCCATCACAGCATGAGCAGACCCTGACTGTGGCTCTCTTGCTCTGGGCCTGTACCTAGAACAGGTTAAAAATTACATTAGTTAAACATAACTGAAATGAAAAACAAATCTTCAAATGTGACCCCAGAAATACCTGGAGGAAAATTTTATCGACATTTAAACAATGGTAAACTCATAATGAAGTAAAACAGTCCATATGAGTCCTTTCAGCTTTATACCAATATCATGCATAAAGAAGCTTTTCTTAATACTTGTGTTGCAGGAGAACCCCTATATGAATCAAAGAAAAAATCCCTCCCAAAAAGATCCTGACTTTGGGCTCTAATTCTGTTTATCCACGTACAGAAAAGTGAAGAAAGAGGAAGAAATGAAGATGATAAGAACAGGTGCAGTTATCAATAAATGAAAACATTTTAATATCTTAAAAAATTAAAGAAATTTAATATAAACACGTCAGTCAAGGTAATAGTAAAATAATGACTAAGAAAAAAACAAAAGTACAAATAGCAATTGTAACTTTCTTAGGTAAATTTAATAATGCTTACATAGATGTGCAGTGCATTTGCCTTGCACTGCTCCAATTCCTTAATGTGTTTGCTGAGAAATTCACCTTTGCAAGAAGTGTTGAATGTTAGGGAATCCAGGACATCCAGAACCAGAATTTAGTTAAATAAAATCTTTAAATACAAAGTATGGGCTGAATCACTGGGGAAATTAAAAATGCAAACCAACCCAGCGTGCCAGCAGCTGAACTTACTTTGCACAGGCCTCTAAGCGCCCCAGGGGCTCGCCGTCCTCTCTTCTGTGACCTTTGCATGTCAAGGAAAGTCAAAGAAGTAATTTTATAACTCTTCAGAAGCAGCAATCCAAAATTCTTGTAAAGTATTTTCATATTTGAAAGATAATTCTTTAAATTGTTTTGGTGGTTATTTTTATAGGAACTCATTGTCTAGACACAAACAAGTAACATTATTCTTCTTTTATAATTCAGGTGAAATGACATTTTTAATGTTTGATGAAGGTTATTGGGTACCTACCTTATTAGAACTACTTCATGGTGAAAGCTCAGAATGTGGCTATAGACCTTGTTGTTACTGGAGCAGAACTCCCAGTACCTTGTAGAACTCACTGTAAACCCTACAAACCCATATTTCTTTCTTTTGCTAGAAGTTTGTATCACTCACTCCAAAATTGCAAAACCTCTTCCCTAAATAGGCAAAAATGCACCTAACATGTACATTTAAGATTAAATCTATTCACAAAAAGGCAATTTAGTTTGAAGAAGGGCTAAAAAGGCTTCTAGCAATTTCTTTTCCAGTTTTGCTTTTAGAAAGTGGCAGAATTTGTTACAGTTTCATTCTTAATACAATTTAATTCTTAATAAGAAACACTTTGTCCAACAAAAAGAAACAGCTACTTTAGCAGCGCAAAGGTTTTTTTTTCCCCTCTCTCCCTTGCACTGACCTGAGTAGCAATATTTAAAACCAAAGCAACACTTTACCATCATCTCTCTTTGGAACAATCTTCAACTCAAAGTCACACGACTCTTCAGAAGTACCAATTGTATTATATGCAGTCAACACCTACACACATACAAATAAATCAGATAAAACAGAAGCTGTTAACAATCCTCAGAACTGGCATAAAATGATAATATGGAGAATATAACACCAGTAAAAACAAGTCTGTACAGCATGATAAGTTTTGAGGGACTTGAAGATGAGTAAATAAATGATCAGCACTGAAAGAAATGGGGAATTCTTGAGCAAAACCACAGCAGTCCTGCTGGTCACATTTATAAGAGTAAAAATATCACCCAGACAACTCCCGATATTTTATGAATAGAAATATTAGTACACAAAAACATGCACATTTTGGATGCTACTAAGTTTGATGTTAGAAGAGGCTACGGGAAGGTCAGAAGGAAATATGCCAACAGCTTAATATTTAGGCAAGAAAATAGTTTTTCAATTATATTGCTTACTAAACACCAGAATAACAGAACTGAGCAATTTCTCTAAGGTGATCACTAATCTGAGTCTTCCCTGTTTGTCTCTGTGTAAGCAGAGAGAATAACAATTGATAAGCACTAAAACTGAATTGATCCTCTATTTAAATTATGGATCAGAAAAACTCTAATGAAAAGGAAGAAGCTTCACAACTTTTCCTCATTAGCCATAAGTCACACAATGGTTGTACCTAATCCAAAATATAGCCTTAATGACACCTGTCACTTCAGTCTACAGGTAAGGGCAACAGATGGAAGAGTTTATCACAAATTCCAGTTTCTCTTTCAATGTTGATATTAACCAGAGATTCCATTTTAAAAACATTGGTTGCATGCTTACATTTACTGTAGCTATGCCAGTACTGCTTCCAGTGCTCACATATATGTCATCATCCAAAGGTATCTGAAGGATTGATATTAAACAAAGTTTTAGGTTAATAATAAATATAGCACTATTAGCAACAACTCAAGTCAGATGATCTGCTTGTCTTTTCTACACATGAAACACATATTAAGGCCTGAGGCTACAAGCAGATTCTCCATAAAAACCTTCATAAGCACAAGCAGAGAGAGACTAAATATCAATGAATATTCAAATGCATTAAATTTAGCTGACAAGCAGAGTCCTTAAACATTTGCAATACCAAATTGCTACAGGTTTATTAGCAGAAAAAAAAAAAAAGCTACTTTAGCAGCAATTTCAAAGTTCAAATAGTTATTTAACAAGTTGCTAAAAATTCTGCTTTCACTTTCCAAAAGCAATACTGTTCACTCACTGGCAATGTTCTTCCCACGAAATGGTCCTCGGTCAGTTGAAATGTCTGGATGTCTCCATGGTTCTTGTATGCTACCTTGACACTCATGTCCAAATGCAGCCGTTTGACAAGAAGGGAATATTCAGTCAAGGCCTCAAGGGCATTAACTGTGTCCTGCCAGAAATCAATCATAAAGAATTCATTCCAGAAATTAAAAAGAAGTGAAGGTGTATAACAAAGCAATTAATTTTCTGCCACTTAAACATGATTACAAACAGTGGTAACCATTACTAGCTAAACAGCTTGGCAGTGTCTCAGCAGTACACTTAACATGAGATAACTCACCTGAGTTGAGTAAAACCCTCCACCATATCTTTGTTCTTCAGACAACCATTTGATGATTGGGTCAGCATAGTTTTTGTCTCCTCTAAGCAAAGTAGTAAGCAAGGCATATGCTGTAGTTTCAACCATTTGTGCAGTAACAGAGCTAGGAGTGTGTTGGTCTGGTGCTTTGAAAGTGTCTTTCCAAAACCGATAAATAGGAGGGTCACCTACAGAAGTATAAATAAAAGGGAGGTTTTGGATTGACATATAGCAACAGTTCAGACTACACAAGGTGGCAAGGACAAAAGGAGGAACTCACTTTGCATTTAAAAGGAGATGAAGATATACTTCTCTTACACTAGTAAGTCTGACGTTTATACTAGAAACTGATGATAAACAGACCTGAGGCAAAGCATCTTATGCATATGTACTAAATATTGGTCCTGAACTGTGATAGAGCAGCCAAACAAATACAACACAGATTTTAAATTTGTTTTATTTTAGAGCCACTTTCAATACACAGGACAAAGCTTTTCTATTCCAGTAGAAATTGTTACTTGGCAGAGAACAGTCTGACTCCCTTGCCTGTGACAAAATACACTAAAAAGGAACAGCATTCACAAGAGACTACAAAGTCCCTCATCAAGCAGTGAGGCATTAAGAGGAAAACCAGACACAACAGAAGTGAAAACAGTGGCAGAGACTGGGAAAAATTCCACTCTGAGCCAAGGAAGACAGCAGACACATTGTGAGGATGAGGAGGAGGCAGACAAAAGCAATCCTCTGTGGGCACCTGCTTAAAAGGAAAGCCTGTTGATAGAACAAGCGTAATTCAGTGGGGACTGACAGATGCCCAGCTGACTGCACACTGCTCATGAAACGGCCCTGTTGAAAAGCTGAAAGCAGAACTCAAACACTTGGCCACACAAGGCTAAAAGTTCACTTGTGCCAAAGCAAGCACCACTGAAATTCACTCTCTCCAGGTAGTGGCATCAGGCTAGAGAATTTAAGAACACTGACAGAAGAGCCTACCTGAGAGCCAATGACAGTACAGACCCTGAGAAAATTCCAGAATACCTATGACAAATGCCTCCTTCTTCAGTGCAGAGAACACCGACTGTGCAGACTGGTGGTTCACATCCAGCAGAGCCAAAGCGTATGCAGTTATTGCCAGAGTGAAGGGGCTCTGAGCAAGCGCCACATTTTTCATCAAATAACTTCCTGCTTTGTTTTTAGCATCATGGATTTTCTGCAGAGGTAAATAGGCTACAGCTGACATCTTTTAGATTTACATTTAAAGAAACACATCTATCAAATAATACAGGTATATATAATATCTATCTTCTACAATTAATAAAGTGAAGCAATTTCATTATTGTTCTTTTACTGATTTGGAAAGACTAACACAGTAAATAAATCTTAATCTTTGAAACTGAAAAAAGCCTCTTGATTTCTTTGAACAAATGTTAAAGAAAATGGAAGAAATTATAATCCCAGAACATGACTGCTGACAGAAATAAAAATGTTACTTACCTGAGTAGGACATATTTTAATTGACTTCTCAATACCAATAACAGAAAATGCTGTGAGATACAAAATTTTTTCTTTAGCTTCTCTTGGTAGTGTACCCTAGAAAATCAAATATGCAAATATAATTAAATAGAAACAACAGTTAATTTAAATAAATACAGTTTTTTACAATTTAGGTGAGAAAACAAATAGAAATTCCTGTAAGAAATATCAGTTTGGTTTAACCTGAAATTATGTTGACTCTTCCTTTGAAGGCAATAGCTTATTTGTAAAAGAGACCAAAATATATAAAGTTATTGGCAAGCCAGGACTATTACATTGTAAAATCAAACTTGTGCAACTGCTGTAATTTTTTTTCTAAATAGTAAGAAGTGACAAGCAGCTACATGTAGTGGGAAAACAAAGTTTTGCAAGATTGTGCTGTTTAAGTTAATTTAGAAAAAGGCAAATCTAGCAAAATTATCTTGAACAGGTGTTCTGGTGAAATGCAGCCCAAAATATCTTTCATTCCCAAAACACATTGCCTCCTGCTGACTGCAGCTGTCACTGTATTTATACAGAAAACATTTGGTTTTCATACCTGTAGTTTCACTGGTTGGTAATTTGAAAATTCAACAAATGACCCATCTGGCATTTGACAGTTATCAATCAACCACAGAAGTGAATTACAAACAGAAATATAATCAAGATTTACATATTGATTAACTTGTCCGAGAATCCTTAAAGCAAAAGCTGTCAACCTGCCAAGGAAATCAAACAGATCATATTTGTTGTGACAAGCAGATACTAACAGATTGCTAGAGGTCAGACACAAATTTGCACTATTTATGATTTATCTATGCTACACTCACTCCACAGTTCCAATAAACACTGCAGATGAATTTTAAATTTAACTTAACAAATGGGCAATAATTACTCAATTTTCAAGTAGGATCAACTTCCATGTTTCAGGATCTGGATTCACTACAGCCCCAAAAGATAACTTTTTTATATGCAGAGAACATAAGGAAAATGCCTTTGAAGCATCGTATTCCTTCCTTCTATGAGCCAACTGCATTTGTCACTCTGAAAAGCAAGACAGTGACTATGTACTTTGCCTCATTTTCATTGGCAGATTCTGTTTTCCATCAACAGCACTACCCCTCCTGTCTGGTAGCCTTTAAACATCACATTTGTGTGGACAAGAGGTATGTCTATTTTGCCCTTGCTGATGTCCCTGTGCTTAGCTTTCCATCTTCAAACTTGGGGTACAAACTTTGCTCGAGCTTATGACTTCCACAGGGAACCAATGTCTACACAGTCCTTTTGTAAAGTCCCAAGCCAAAATAAGAGGTTTCAGAACTGAGCAAAATTCTACAAATTATCTCAGGTACCTCTGCTCCTAACATTGGCCCAAGCTGGTTGTAATTGTGTGAACTGTGGATATAAACAAAGAATTTAGCAAGTGAAAGCAAGGAGTCAAAAAATAGTACTCAAATTTGTAAGCACCATTTAAATCTACCGTCAAGATCACCTCTCATGCTTATTAGAAAGTATCACATTTTAAAAATTAATTATAATATGAAAACAAAGGGGTGAAATGAGCTTTTTCCATCCCTTCTAATTCAAAGACCTTTTTTAACTCACCATGTGCTAGCTTGGTCATTCTTCCACATGCTATATGAGAAGTCAGGATTTCTGAATGACAAGATGCTCACAATTCCTACAGGATATATTAGGCAGAAAATAAGTCACAAAAAGATATGTGTATTAAAATTGTATTTGCTCACTCATCATCTTTCCCCTGCAGCAGAGTTTATTCTCCACAACTCTGAAGCAAGACAAGAAGGTGTATTTTTCTACCTTGTTTCATCTTCCTCCTCATTTGAGTTCTTGAAGTTAAAGTTTCAGGACCCAGTAAGTGCCAGTTATCGGACTCTTCCAAGTAGCGAAACACATAAAACAGTGGGACAATACTCATAAACTCTGCCTCTGCACTGCCCTTTGGCAGATGAGTGAGAACATCAAGGCCAGCAGGACTGAGGATTGCAGAGATCACTTCACCCATAAGATGTCCTGTGGAAAGAAAAAAAAATAAAATTTCTTTGAATGAGAGATGATGAAAGTGAGCCCAAGGGCAGAATCTGACACTTACAAGCAATAATTCCATATGAAGTATTTAAAATTCTACACAAAAAGGTGACATGCAAAGCCTTTTCTTAAAGGAAGGAGAACCTGGGAATAAAGTCAGATAAATTTAAACAAGAGACTATGGAATAGAAAAAAAAGAACACATACAGAATGTACATATGCAGTAGACTAGAAGTTTCAATTCAATTTACCTTTGACACTGACACTTCTATCAATTTTTGTTTTGGGGACCAGATTTAGTGGGATTTTGTATCGAAATTCTTGTCGTCTCTTCAGTGACCCTGTAATTGAAAATGTATATATCTCTCACACTGCACAATTTCAATCAGTACACAATTCAGATGTAACAGCCAGATTTGAAGGTTACAACTCTCTGAGAAGTCAGCAACAAAAGTATTGTGATAACTTGAAAACTAGAAATCTGCTCAAAAGCACGTGCAGACAATATCAAACTTTGTGAGAGAGCAGATGCAAACACTTCCATCTTTCTTTTGCCTTTGGTGTTAAGAAAGAAATCAGATCTGGACCTTAACTTTGTGGCTTCAGATTCATCTCTGGTTAAATGAGAACATATTCTATTTTCATTAATAAAGCACTTGCTAACTGGTTTTTAAGCACACTGAGAAAAGCTTAGTATTATCTCACAGTAAAAGACACATAAAAAGGTTCCTTTAAGAAATGAATGCAAGTCTTTTTTTGAAAGACCAGCCACTCTGAGATGGATTTGTTACCCAACAAAAGGACAGGAAATCCTTGGAAATTACATATGCAGAGTAATTCAGGAAGATGAAATGCCAATTATTATTTCACATTACAGAAAACTTGTTTATTGTGACTGAAGAATATTAAAAAAATAAAGTAAAAACACAGATGATCATTTCTCTTACCATAAATACCTTGTGGATCCAAAGTGAAACCAGCATGAATTTCTTTCTTAACGCCTTCTGGCTGAAATCATTATGAGGAAAGTAGTAAGCAAAAGTGTTTTCATTCTTTAATCATATATCAGCTTAAACAACTGTTTAGAATCATAGTATTTTTGCTTTCTACATGTTTCTCTGTAGCTGAGTTTTATTTAACTGTTCTACATCTATTCAAAATACATTTAAGCTAATGTTCTATCTCCCAAAATTCTAGAGTATTTAACAAAAAAATTAAAATCTTAGGAAAGCATAAAAATACAAAAAAGAGTATTTCAGTGAAGCATGCTTAATCAGTTGAAAATCTGAACCATTTGACTTAGAATACAGGATTCTCCTTGCTTACTAAGTTATCTTCTATTTAGATATAAAACCCTTTCTGACAATGCTTATAATCCAGGTTTAAAAATGTGCATACTGAAATAGCCATGCATTTTTCCACTACATACACCTCACTGTATTCAATGATACCATGTGACATTTTGGATTCTCATAATATTAAAATAAAACAATATTTTTATATTGATTTAATATATTTCTTACAACTGAACCAATACAAAATTCAAAAACACTGCAAACAGAGGGTTTTTCCTTACCATGACACGTAAAGTTTTAACTACAGTTTCACTGTTCCTGGGTGTCAGCAGTGTGAAGTTGATAGTGTGAAGACCTAACTCCAAAGGAAGTATTCTGAATGTAACTGGTGACATAGAACCACCATCCAGAGTATTAAAATTGCAGCTGTGTCTCCTCAGCCCAGTAGTTGCAGAATCTCCAAAAGAACAGATTCCATTTCCAGCTGCCATTTTAACACAGAACTGAAACAGTGAAAGATTTTTAATGTTTCACCTCCATGACAGATACACCAGAGAAATATTAAAGCCATGTAAATACTATACTGAGCATTCTATTACTGTACTACTACTTTTCTGTTTACAATGAGCAAGTATTACTACCTTTGGAATTACTATGTATATACGTACATATTTTACTCAAACTTTTTCAATATTAATTTTACACTTCTGTTTCATGTATTTCCTTAAAAATAAATGAGCAAATATTACTACCTTTGGAATTACTATTCCTTGCACTAGAGACATGCAGTAACCAATGTCCATTAGCAGCACCAGGGAACACTATACCAGGCTTCATACACATAACTTTGCATATTTTACTCAAACTTTTTCAATATTAATTTTACACTTCTGTTTCATGTATTTCCTTAAAAATAGTCCATTTATATTAAATCCCTTGACCATGTAATCTGTGACCTCTGGAGCAAATCATTAAAAAAAAAAAAACATCACTTTCTGACACTGTTTCCAAATAATTAGAATAGAAAAAAATATATTTGAAATTTCATGAGACAAAGTTGTGAGGTAAGATCTGGCAGCCTTGCCATCAGTGGAATGGTGGGAAAACGAAACAACTGATGACTGGATTTCATTGTTACCTAGTTATGTAGAGCACATGTAACACTAACTGAAGGACTGGAGAAATCTGATCCAAAGATCTGTTTATACTAGATATTCAGAGGAGAAAAGTTTTTTTACTTTAGTATGGTAATCTTTCCATCAAACTCATGAAGACACCAAGTTACCTTAGTTGAAGAGGCTTTATAGTTATACACTGATCCTTTTAACTCAATTTGTTCTCCTCTCACCACAGAATAAGGAACATAAACACTCAGGAAGATATCTTTCACAACTTGCACTTCCAAGGGTGCAGCAACACATATACCTAAGGAAATGGAAAACAAAAGCAAGACTTCCCTATCCACCCTTCTGATAAGCAGCTTGGAAATACCTTCACATGCTTGCCACTTTTACTGATGACTTGTCATTTTTCAGTATGTACTTTGAAATTGTCCAAGCTTTTTTGGAAGTGACTAGGCTCTTGCTTCCTGCTCCAGGGTGCTACCTCCCATTCTCCACACATGCTTGCTGACATAGTGGTCCTCTGGGATTCTCCTTCCCAAAGTGAGAAACACAGTTTCTGTGGAAATCTAATCCACTGGAAAATTCATTTCCTCCACTCCTCAAATCCCTGTGCTACTGATAGCAGGACACTGTAAAGCTGTGCCCAGGAAGAGTCACTCACTATTTGTTCTTAAATTCTTCATTTTCATTTATCATGGGCCACTGTCAAACACAAGATAGGCTTTGTTTTCCCAGCCACTGCCATTCATAGCAAGAAATTAAGCCCTTCCCTTTCCCTCAAATATATATTTTGATGCTTTCTTTTCCTGTTTATCAACCAGAAAATGAACATTTTAGAACATGCATGTCAACTGCAATGAGGGGTTCTGAAAAATCCAAATGGAAAAGATCCCTAATTCTCTAGCTACAGCCTAATTAGGTTGCAGTACCTACCTTTATCAGAAAGGCCAACACCTTGTACTTCCCAGGTAGTCAGTGAGTCAGGCAAGGTGACAGAGAGAGTCTTTGACCTGTGTTTAGAAGTGTTAGTACTTTTGTACACAGTCAATAGCCAGCTGTTAACAACAGTTAATCGACAGAGAGAGGGGGCAGGTCCAGAGCAGCTCCTGTACCTAAGACAGACTTGTGTATGAAAGCATATTTAGAAAAGAAGACTTCTGAATTTTTGTTTGAATAAACTTGGGTTTAGCTGACTTTACAGAAGCTGGTGTTTAGCAAAGTTGAAAGTGAAAGGAAAAGTGCCTCAACGACCTGGACACCAGACAGTGTATCCTGTATGGAGGGAGACATGGTAGAACACTTTGTTTAAGATTGCATTCCAGCACACATCTCAGGTGCAACTAAGGCTACCCAGCTTCCCTTAATTTTAGCATTTATTTTCTATAAAACAAATCAAAAGTTGGTAACTGATCTGAGTAAAGTAGTACCTTGAAGAAACTTGGTGAACTTCCCATAACCAACTTTCAGGGAAGTAGCTACGAACTTGTGCTACATCCAGGTCCAAATGAGCCTCAAAATCTGGATAACATAAATAAAGCAAGTAAAAAACCCAATCAAACCATCTGCCAACAGCCCTCCACCAAAGGCTTCAAAGACATTATCTTTTTCTTTTGTGACACTGTATTCTGCTTATTTGCCTCGTTAGACATGATAAAAGAGAAGAGGTATCTGTATACCCTCAATTAAAAGTCTGTGTTGATACCACCTCATCTATTCATGTGTGAAAACCTGTCCAGGCAGATTAACTGGTTAATGTGTAGTTACAGGGGGAGAATGGGAGACAAATTTCACTCTCCCACTGCTCTTTCCTGAGATGTCAACCATTGGCTGTTTTAGGCCTGGGCAAAGGATTCAAATTTAGCACTCAAGTTTAGCATTGCCTTTGCAGACATTCTCTCTTTTTGCAGTTCTGCTTGTTCTAAAGATGGGCAGATAGAACACAGATATTAACAGTATGAAGAACTGCTTGCCTAGCCCTCTTCAGGAGGTTATTCCTTTCTGGAATAACCCTGACAGGTGATAGGGAGGGGTTAATAGAGGCATGAAGTTATCACCTCTGTATTCACCCATATTCTGTTGGGAGTGTTTCCCCACACATCCACAGGTGAGTGAAGGCTTTCATACTCACGCATTCTCGCCAATATCAGAAGCTTGTTAGGCTCTTCCTCACGCAGTTTGTTTGCAAATTCACAGCAGTCCTTGAATGCAGAAATGCACTTCTCACTACTCCGAATCCGCTGAGCTCTGTCACTGCAGGTCTCACTGACTGGATATGCTCTTACTCCAGCCATGCAGCATTTCCGAATTTCTGGATGTCTGTATTTGGATGCTGAAACACAAATAAAAGAATTCCCTTCCCTGAGATGAAGTCTTAATTTCCAAATGCATCTTGACTCGTTATGCTGAATATTTTTAAAATCTGCAGAATTTCAGTGAAGGTACAGATTTGAGGATGAACATATATTTGCCATTTTTCAAAAGTTAGTGGCATGCAATCACTACTACTCTGTATTAAAAATATAAATTAAGAGTTGTATTACATTTTAAGATTTAACAGTCAAAGGCTCTTCTGACAGGCTCGGTCCCTGGCAGGTGTTCACTGGCAAAGACTGCCATACAGTAGAACTGGGAGTTTTCAGGCTGTCTCTTCAGGAGGAGGAAAGATCTTAAATATATGCTGTATTTTCAATGGGGACTTAAGTCTTGCCAATTTCAAATTCAGCATGTGGCTAAGAGGCTTTATAAATGGGGTCCTCTCTAAAGTCATCTTCCATATTTATCAGTCACTCTCTCCAATACATTAAGTTAATAATAGTTGAAAGAGGTAAGCAAAAACTCAGATTCTTCATTTCTAATGGATGTGGGTTTTTTTTTTTTCATAATTATATATTGTAAAAGATTTTTTTTAACACCTTCTTGGAGTATCCGATCCTTGAAGTCAGAACGTTTGGCTCTTAAAACTTCATTGCAAGTTTCACCTGTTAAAAAAATAAATAAGGACAGAAGATTTGACCCTCTTTGTAATAGCATAGTCCACTTAAAAATGCCATAAAATCACATTCCAAGTTTGAGAGACTTTTTCTGTTTACTATTCTAATTACATAAAAATATTTTCATTTCAGTTACAGTGACTGATCCATAAGTCATAATGTTTTTCTCCTTAAAAATATTAGTATAAGCATTCTTTACTAATTAAGTTCCAACATAATAACTGAGAGTCACAACAGAATATTTCAGAAAATAAAATCCACAATTTCATGCTCAAAACAAAGGAATGTACCTGGGTCATCTGAATCCTCAGCATTTGCATTGGTTAGAAACGTAAGCCCAGCCATTCGGAATACATCAACGTTGTTCCGGCCTCCCCCAGCACCACACCCAAGGTCACTCTTTTCCAAATGTAGCATTACCTGAGAAAAAACACATCAGCATCTAACTGAAATGTGGAATATATTGTATGATGAATGAGAGCAGAAAGGCCACTTTACTCTGGAAGCTGTCCTCACAACACACGGAAAAATACTGGTTAACAATATTCAAGCTAATTCCAGCACCAGCACCAACACAGCCACTTTCCTGTAGCCCAAGAATGCTTCACAAACATGTTTAGAATGGTTCTGATACTCAGGCATCTGTTTAAAAACAGTTCAGCAGTGCTATAGAATAGATGCAAGTGATTCAATGCTAGGGCAAAATATTCTCCTATTCTTCTCCTATGTACTTTGTAGCTGACTGAAGTATTAAAAACCAATCATGTATTATCATAGGAATGGAATTCTTTCAGTGCCAGTTGATATGCAGGTTTTACTTACATACACACGTATCTAAAAATCTACAAGGACTGAAAATCTCCATAACCCACAGAATTTAACAGCATTCACCATACCACTCTTAACAGTATTCCTTAAAAATACGATGTGAAAAGATGATACAGAGAACCAAGGAGGAAGATATAGTCTCCATACCTCTTTGATCAAGGAATTCTCTAACAATGCAACCTCTTTTTGGCCAAGTCTGAAGATTTCTGATGAGATAGTTCAGATCTGTCTTTAAACCCAAAACTGACTTTTACTGGAAATCAAAACATTGTATTTCACGATTCTGAACTGTCAGATTTAAACCAGCAACTTTTATTCTGGACTGAATTGCTCTTCTGCCTATTTTCAGGCTTTCTGAAAGCATGACAGGTAATAGCTATCTGACTATGAACATGAAACAAATAGCAACTTGTTTTAATTCTGTGGTTACTACTTAACTTTTTCCAATGCTCTCTTTCCTCTTCCTGTGACCCCATATACTGCCTTGTCAATAGCTGACAAAGCAACAAGGGAATTGAATTGTGTTTTCATGTTAAGCGACACAACTGCTGCTGGATTCAGTATCTCTTTTCTTGATTGCAGTTTCATCTATAAATTGAAAACAAATATTGGTCATTCTAAAAGCACATTGTTTGAAAATAATTCCATTTGAAGGCAGACACTTTAGTGAGTCAATGGAGGCATTAAAGAACCTGTGTAAGTCCAAGTTAAAAATCTAACCATAAAATGAATGCACTGCTACCCACAATTTTAGTGCCTATTTTGCTACTCACATCAAGACTATTCCCGCATTTCTGTTCCACATTCAGCCAAACTGAATCAGCTACTAACTCAGCAGTTGCTTCTCCTGTGACTATGTAGTAAACAATAAGACGTGCTGAAGGAACCATTTCCTGGGTTATCTGAAAAGTTAGATGTTCATATTCCAAATGCTCAATTCTCTTCTGAGTTCCAAAGCTTACTATCCTCCCTTTTGACAAGATCTATAACAGGAAAATGACAGAGGATAAAGTCAAATTTTGTATTTAGTGTTTCTTACATGTAATAATTACTTGCATTTAAATAAAATCCAACACACACAAAAATGCATTTGGGAGCAGTGGGTATAGTTGAAAGGCAGGTAGCTCTCCCTCATCTCCTAAAAAGAAGTGCTGTCTCTATGCATCTTTCTCTTTCTCTATATTTCAGCCCCTGGAACAGCTCTTGAGGCTAGCACTACTTGTTCTTAATCCCAGCCTATGTCAGAGAAGAACTCAAATTCAGTTCTTCACTGTAAGACTGACAGACTGTATGTGGAAGGAGCAGCTGTCTGAGCTGCACATATTCTATGCTGAGGATAGTTCTTAACTGTTGAGGTTTTTCAGCTGCAACCATATATTACATCACAATTCAGCACTTTATGTGGAAACATCTGTCACTTACCAAATAGCTGTAGTGATGTATTTTCTGAATATAGCGACTATGTGGATATACATTGATATTTATTAAATCCCCTACTTCTAGTGTTTTGTGGCTTGAAGTCCAGTCAATATATAGATAACTCTGACTTAATGAGGAGTAAGCTTTTGCTTCATAGGTTTTACTTGCTTGGTTTTCATCTGCAAGATGTGGATCTGCAGTTTTTACCTGAAAAGATCATAAAAAGTCTGAATTTTTGTTAGTAAAGGAGGAAACAAAAAACTTGTCCAGATGTCTGAATAGTTCAAGTACAGAATTATAGTCAAGAAAACAATTATAATACTAAAAGCATTCTTCAACACATTATTCATAGGGTTTTCTCTAATAATAAGAGGCATAAATATGAAGTCAAATATAAAATACTAGTGTAGAAGCACATACATAAACAGAGCAGCAAAGGTTAATGATATGCCTCTAAACTGGGAGGAAAGCAATTTAGATTTTTGTTTAATTATTATGAAATAAATACGTGGCAAGTTAGGATACTTTATTTCAGAATAACAAAATAAAGACTTTAACAGAGAAGCACTGTTTCATTATCTGACCTGGATTTCATAACTGATTATTCACAATAGTCTCTAAGTTTATAGACTCTTCACTTTTGAGTATAAAATCTTCCCACCTGTGTGGTACGTTTTCAAAAGCACAGAACTGAGCCCCTGAAGAAACAAATTAATGGAATGATATAACTCACTTGAAACTCCAATAGTTTGCTGTTGGATGGGATATTAACAACAAACAAAGCAGTTCCATCATTCCTGCTTGTTTTTCTTCTCCCAGATTCTGAGCCCTCTGATATCAATTCAGTCTCATCCATTTGCTCGCTGACAGACTTTGCAGTGATGGTGACAGGGACATTTCCAACAATTTGATCTACTGTATCTTTCACCTGCACCTGTTCAGCAGAACAGATAATACCTCTCCTAAGAACGGTGACATTTTTCAAGGAGAAAATTTTCAGACTGCTAAGCTTCTTCTACAGTAGCAAGTTAAAAAAAAAAGTAAAAGGTCAATGGAAATAAAAAGTGTGTTGAGACGCACAGTACTACATATAAAAAAAAAAGACTAAGGCTTCTGTGTTATGGATTTTGTATTGTAACGTGCCACAATACTGCCTATGTTAACTAACCTTAATGAAGAATGGCAGTCCAGGCTTCACGAAGAGAGGAGTAGAAACCAAACGCAGTTTGTAAGGAGATGCAGCAAATCTCACTCCAGCAAATTCTGCTTCACCGCTGAGGCCACCTAACAAAACATTACGCCCCTTTTATTAAACACGTCCTAGAGCCTGTGCCTTCAAAGGGCAGCACAACCTGTCTGTCATAGTGAAGTCCTTGCCTGTAAAGAGTCAACTCCTAGCACTGCTGTGAAAACAAACAGCCAAAAAAAAAAAAGCTTAATCCCTAAGCACTGTTACAGTGATGGACGGGCTGTTCTTCCTCACAAGCTTTTGGAAGAAGGACTTCTGAATACTAAATAAAATATCAGGAGAGTTGTCCATACAATTTTGTTTTCTAGTTCTGTTTCCATTTTCAGGTATGTTAAAAAGTAAAAAAGAAAAGAAAAAGCAACTTACCTGTAGACTCCAACACTGATGCTGCAATATATAAATATGACCCATCCAATTCTTCTAGACTTTGCAACCCGATAAAGCTCACTGCATTCTTACTGTTAAAATTGATCTCAGCAACTCCTTCTTCAATCTGGAGATGAAATATAAATCATTAGTTTAAAGTCAATAATTTAGAAATAATATACAGACTATATGCAAATTCTGATTTCAAGATGTTTCTGTTCTGCTTGCCTACTTGCAGAGGAAATTAAAGGTGGAGATGTTTTAATGAAGAAGATTCTTTATTTATTTTATTAATTAATTCTTTATTTCCTAAAATTATTGATAATTAATCAGCCAGTGGCACATATTGCAAAGTCTGCATGCAGGCCCAGCAAGAGGTAGCAATAACGGAGAGATATCTGCACTAAATGAGGAAAGATAATGCCTTTTATTATTTTCAATAACTAAATCAAAAAGGTCAGACTAAATGAGGGAGGGTTAAGTGGTAGAGAACAGACTTCACATAACACATCAAGATAATTTTGATCTGCTTATCTCCACTTATTTATTTTGCCTTTAATAGAATAAATATTATTTCACAGAAATTTCAACCACACAGTTTACACAAGTAATTGAACTAGACTGAAATGACATTGTCTCAGATGCTGTCTCTGAGTTTCATTTTAAAGTGCATCTCTATCACTTTGATGGACAGTATTACACAAGAGAAGTTAACACTGAAGAGCTGTTGATGCAAACTAGGAGTTGGGACCATTTCTCATCAGACTTAATGGAAAAACTTCAGTGGAATTGGATCAGTTCTGAACCAAGCATTTGAAGTCTACACAAACCAGGCTTGCTTCTTCTTACCCTAGTTACATGCAGTGCTTGAGGAATAATTCTTTTTCCAGTTTCGTCAATTATTCCAAAACGAAGAAAAACATCAGCACTTGGAAGCTTTTTATTATAAAAATAGCTGAGAACAAAACAAGAATACAAATACTTCAAAAGTTACTTTAATGACTACAACAAAGCATTTGTTTTTTATTAAGAGTATATTCCTAGGAGAAATACAGAAAACAAATGTCTGCATAGCATTAAACATTTCTATTGATAAATACTCACTTTGTAAGAATTTTTCATAGGGTACCTTAGGTTTTTTACATAGCAGAAAGGATTGTGATAATTAGGCTTCTTCAGGAAGTAAAAGAGGAAACCTCTGGACAGGGGAGAAGAGATACATGCACATTTAGAAATCAAAGCCAAATCTCTTTACCTAGCTTTCACAGCAATCCTGAAGTTCTCAAATTTATCAGAACTAATGAAGTTACTTTCTGGCTCTATGACGATGGAAAAACTTGGCATTGCTGAAAATTGAATAGAAAAGAAAGCCACTTAGATGTGTTTTCATACATTAAGCCACAGCTGCTCAGAAAGATACCCCTGTATAGCCAAAGAATCACGTCGGTTTCAAGTGGTTTGAATTACAATATTAGAGCCCCAAAACACAGCTGTCAGCTTGCCCACAGTGAAGTACAAGTTCTAAAGCCCTAAGTTATCTGCAGTTGCCCTGGCTTTACATTTTGCATCACTGTAACTATACCAAGATGCCACAGCATATACTAAAGAATAACTCTAGGCAAGATGTACTAACACAGCCTCACAGAGATAGGACTGATTTGCTTGAACTGCCAGTGCCACTCAGCATTGCTCTGCACTCCTTCTACACCAAAGTTACTTCATTTACACCAAAGTTACCTCAGGAATTTCTGAGAGGCCTCTGGGTGGTATAGCTGTCTTATGTAAATTTCACCAAAAACCCACATAAAAATGAAGGTTCACAGTATGGGCACCCCTTACCATATTCCTTAACTTCAAACTGTGCAACAGCTGAGGTTACAAAATTCTTCTTATACTTGGCTTCAATCTTCCAAATCCCATACCTACAAAATATCAGCACTGAGCATTTTTTAGGATGAAACAATGCAGAGGACAAAAAGGAGTATTACTATTTAAAAGGACTTCATGTTAATAATTATTTAGAAAGAAAAACTGTGCACCAGGTTTTTTGCACGTGTTCGATGCCTACTTTAAGAAGATTCTGCTTTAATATTTTAATAATAATTTGGAATTTATTTTAAAGCAATGAAATACATTGGAAAAGAATACACCATTGTTTATGACTATCAGCAGAATATTTTGGTTTATAGTTAAAGCAGAGACAGAATTTGAAGACTGCAAATGTAGCCAGTGCCATTAAGATGTTATTTGCTAACTTCTTTCACTGGCTAGTCACAACCCCTGAGGTTAGACAAATGCCTGTTTGTGGCTAGAAGTCTGTTTCAACCCAGTGAGCAGGACCAGTATGTATCACCTACCTGATTTACCACCATTTGGTAAAGTTCAAATTGGACCAAGGAATGAGTAATAATTTGACATTTACACACTATAAAAAAGGATTAAGTGTGTTAATTTCTTGCATAGACAGCAGATGGACACACATAACTATGCTGAAAAATGTATTTGTAACAAATATCAGCCAAGAAAATGCTCAGAAGGACTTGCATAGATTCCATCTGGGTCCTTCTTTCTCTGGCTGGAGCATTCAAGCCCAACTGCATTTTATGTCATAAATTCTAGAAAATCAGTTCCTACAGTCTTTTGGCCATATAGCACCACAACAAAAGTTCTGCAAATCTGCAGTTAACAGATACACAGTTTCAAGAAGGCTACAAAATGAATTTTTAACCAGACTACAATTATTAGTAATTTCCTCATAAAAAGTAGGTCAGTAAAAAACTAATTTTTTCAAGCACCTGCGAGCATCCTTCTGCCAACTCAGTGAATCTTCAGCACCCTCTCGAGATTAAAAGGAGAACTGACGAGATGTTTGTCTGTTACTAGAAAAATGCTGGATTTGTATGAATATATGTATGAAAGATGTTTCCCCTCCCTGAAATCAATACATACCTGACAATGTTTCTGTCTCTACAGTAGAAAGCTGTAGTTTTTATTATCTTCCTTTTTAACTGAGCATGACAAACCTACCACTAACTGTTCTTTAACTTCAGCTCAATCATCAGGGTTTTTGCTCACTGCATGCCCTCACTTTCTTTCATGTCAGTTAGTATATGCCATCTATTGAAAACACAGAGTAACCTTCCCACTTGGCTTTGGGAGACAAATGTTAGTATGGAAGACAACCAAAAATCAGAATACTTGGTCATAAGTTCCTTATTATACCATGGTTACGGGCTATGTGACATGTTAGAAATCTCCAGGTTTCAAGTCATGCACAGTGTTTCATGCAAAAGACACACTGACAGTCTTTAAGAAAAGGCAGTATTATGTTAATAATTCTCAAAAAGCATTAAGTAAATCTACTTAGGATTAGGAGGAATCTTGAAGTCGGGAAAAGAAACTATTCCAGTAAAATCTTCTTCTTCCATAGTATCCACTTTGACTCCTTCAGGATCCTTAAATTATAACAGGAAAGAATGAGCAGTTACAGATCATTCTTATCAAAAGGAAGATCTCCTTTCAAAGATTTCAGTGGGAGCCTGGCCACAACATATTTTTCTAAGCATTTTTCCCCATTTCACAACATGAAAACAAACATTTTTAGAAACAATTTAGACCGGAATTCTGATAAAACCTTTTACCATATTTCCAACAATTAAAAGTTGTTACTACACAATACTTAAAATTGTCAAAATGTTACTGTAATAAATCTATTGTTAAAGGACAAAAAATGTAGTATAGTAGCTACTGATTATTTTTACATCTCAATGAAATAAACAACCATATGAAAACCATGTATTGCTAAAATTCCCTCAAAAATCCCTTTCCAAGATATTAAAGATAATTGGTATTTTTCCTTTTTTTTTCCATTCTGTAACAACTTCAGTTCTGGGACATGAAAACCTCTATCCAACTGTGCAAAGTAATGTTTAGATCTTTTCAAAGATATTAATATATTAATATATTAAATTCAGTTGCAACTCACCACAAAGGTTAGGACAGTTTCTCGCCGAGCTGGTTGCAATTCTTCATTCAGAGAGTACACCCTGACTTTCACTGTAAGAATTATTACAATAAATCACAAAGTCATACCACTATAGAGAGTTTTAAGAAACCCAACCAACCAATAACCCCTCGAAATCCAACCTTTTATTCCTACTCATTTTTTTAGTATTATCTGTAAATATTATTTTTTTAGTATTATCTGTAATTATCTGTAACTATGTAAATATCCTTAGTATTTATAGAATGCCCTTGACCTTTTGTCAGTGTGGTGTCCAAACAGTATTTGTTCATGCTAGCGACATGAGACCCTGCACCACCACTCTTGCACGTGGAACCCCCACAGGGCTGTATAATTTGTTACCATCACAATCCTGGCATGTTGTTATTTTAGGAAAAGAACTCCATGTGAAACCAATGATTCAGTCATTATTTCTTCACAGACATTGTTAACATATTCCCAGGAAAATCTTTCACTCCTTGTGCCACAGTTTAGTCATTTAGGGTGCAGAAGGCAGGGACTGAGAGGATGTTGGGAGAAGTGATTCTTTTCTACAGTATGATCAAACAGTTTTATTCTGCTGATTAAAAAACTAAATATTAAACAATGGCAATAAAGGAGATTTAAATCCTAATTCCTTGGCAAACTCAACAGACTTTAAAAAATAAAATAATTTATCTTATTTCTCTTGGCTGTTATTTTTATTATTTATTATTTACCTGACTGATCAGGAGTGTAAATTGGTTTGTCTGTATGAATAAAAAGAAACCCGTTCTCATAGGAAACTGGAATTTTTTTTAATCTTGTAAAATGTGGAGAAACAGCTTCCAAATACACATACTTGACTGAATTCTCTGTTGTTGGTAAATCTGTTTGCTGAAGCTGGGGGAGACGAAATAAAGATTTTTAAAGAATATTAAAATATTTTTCAAGTTTTTTTTTTTCCTACAGAAATTTTTGTTGAGAAGAGTATCTGACTATCAATTACTACCCTGTTGTTAATTATGATTAAATAAACATCAACACCCACAAGGGCTTGCTTACATCACAGATGACAGTCTGGATTATGAAGCTACAAATCAGTATTTAGAAATTTTGCATTTTATTCACGTCCAGAACTAAAATAGCAAAGTGCAAAGCCCAGTTAGGAGGTTACAAGATGGATTTCTGTTTAACTTTGATGTCATTCCTTTATGCTCATTTTATCCAATATAATTTCAAGTTCAGACAAACTAAAATGAAATAAGCTACAAGTGGCAAATCAAAGCACTAGGCTTCCCTTCCCAGTTTAAACAACTGAAATCTTACCATCATCTTTTTTAACACTTGTAACTAAATGTGACAATAAAAACACTGCAAGTCTGAATTCCTTACTCTTAAGGTGACAGCATCTTGGAAGCTGTTGGCTGAAGTTAAAGACATATGGCCCGAAGAATAAAGAGTAAGCTTATCTGGAAAGCTTCTTAGGGAAATAGTGACTGGAAATTCCTTCTCATAACCAAAAGCTTGAACTACAACTTTCACAGGTGCCCCAACACGGAAGATCTTTGGTGCTGTAAGGACATATCTGTATATAGAATATAAAACAATAAAAGGGTAATGGAACTATATTTCTTTCGGATTTCTTCTGTTTGTAATTCACCAATGCACACACTGTTAAAGCAAACAAGTTATTCTAGGACACTCGTTAAAAAAAGTAGAAGCCTAGTCAGAATATGTGTTACAAAAACCATAATGTAATATTATCAAACAACTGTGCAGGTAGAGTAGAGTAATTTTTTGTAGACACACAAACCCACATCTATTAAACCAGGCTATTACAAGGAAATAACTGTTCCTTTTGCCAGATTAAACCCTGAAACATTAATCTTCCACACAGCACACTTGTGTAGTTCTCCTGCCAGTAGAGTTCTTACTGAAATGAAATGAGTAAGTAATTGCAGGATTACTCTCATTTCTTCAGTGCTTTATAAAGCACAAGCCAGGTTCTGGTACCTGACCACATGATGTATCTAAAATACATATGAAGTACCACCAAATAAAACATTTTATATATGTGCATCTCCTTATTCTGAAATGCCAAAAGCACCTCAATCAGCTGCTTTCTATACACCATTGCTAACAGATGCAAGAATTAACAAAAGCACTACTAAGTAAAATACACATTTAAGTAAAAGCTTTCATGAAATCTGTAGCAAAGTATCCATCCTCAGGCACTACAGAACAGCTAACGAGCACCAGCTTTATTTCTTAACCTTTCTGCATGTTTGTAAGATGACTCTACCTAGCTCATCAGCAGCAAATCAGTAATCTCAGAAGCACAGGTCCCTTTTCTAGCACTAGCCCCAAATAGATAAGGGAGAATATTGCTTGTGAAAACACAACAATTTGGATAGTGCCTTTTGTGTTGGCTTTAGTTAAATTCTGTATCTAATTACCTAAAATGGCAGACAACAATCAAGTACCATTTCCAGTAAATTCTGTATTTTCCTTACTTACGTTTTCTCTTGGCTAGAAGTTGTTCCAGAAAATAATAAAACAAAAAAATATATTAAAATAGCCATAATGTATATGACAACAAACAGCAAACCACAGATGCCAATGATTCTGGATTAAACTGTGCTTGGTTTCTGCTGTAGATGAGCAGAAATACCATCAACACATTTCACCCACAGTTAATGTTTTACTAAAATGTTATTGCCCCCTCCAAAGTAAGCTAGAGCAACCCAGGAAATCTTTTATTTAGGATTTCAATTTCTGAATATGGACAAAGCAATCCTATGTCAGTCCTAACTTTCTGCTTAATAGCTACATAAAAAAAAAATTCAGAGATAGCTAAAAACCCCCAGCCAACCAACAAAAATTCAGATTCAGTTTGCCCTTCAGAAAATAATTTTTATTTAAATCAAAGTGATTTTAAATTTACATCTGAAGGAAAAAAAATTATATCAAACATCATGTGCTGATATGTTTAGAACAGAAGCGTTTTGTTTGGAGTAACCTGTCACTTGCAGATTTCATTTAGTAATTTGTCTTCCTGATTTTGCCAACTTCTCAAGTACCTCCATTATGAATAAAACTGCAGTATGAAAATATTAAAACACAATACAACACGTACTATTTTAAAAAGCATTCACAAAACCCCTCATTGGTGACAAGACCTTTGCAGGTCTGATATCTAAGCATAGGACCTCCACAAGTAAGTTTATGTAAAGTTCAACTAAAGTTGTGCAAGATTTCTGAAGTTTAAACAAATACCATAATCAACCTTTACGGGAAAGATATTTACAAAACTATTTCTGATCAATATAAAAGGAAATTACAAGAAGGTCATCTTGGGTTTCTCTACAGATGCAATAAGCTACAAGGGAAAAATAATTCAATCTTACAAAATATATGGTGTTTAATATTATTAAAAATCACAGCTGAAATACCTATTACTAAACAGCAAGCAATGAGAATTCCTAGCGTGTGTGGTACGTAAACAATAACGAGCAGTGAAGAACACTGGAAAACACTGTAAAAATCTAACAGTATGTTGAAATAATGTTTTGTAAGTCTAATTATGCCCCCTTCTTACATTCTTCTTCAGATATGGCCTACTGATTTTTCAACCCTACACTTCACACTTAGTTGCATAGATTACAAACTAACACAGCCGAAAACTCTCACAAAAGATATATTTAAATACCTCTGTGGGAACAGCAGCAATCAAACTATCAAACATACTACGTATTTCCAAAGCTACAGTGTTCTAGAGCGAAACCCACCCACATACTATTTGACAGCGCTCTGTGGCAAAAGATACACAAAGCACAAAATCACAAACAAACAAACAAACACAGTGCTCTGTGGCAAGAGATACACAAAGCACAAAATCCCAAACGAACAAAAAAACAACACCTCTCAAAAAACAATCACCCGAGCAGGCTTTGATATTTACACAGTGACTTAAGCTTTAATTGGAACAAAAACCTCTCAGACTCTCTCGAACCCGAGGTCAGACTGCGCACAACCAGCCCCCGCCCGCCCTGAGGCGAAACGGCGGGAACAGAGGCGAATGCGGCGCACGCGCCTCAGGAGCCCTCAGGGCCCCTCCCGGGCGGGGCGGGGTGGGAGGGGCGTGGTCCCGAGATGGGCGTGGTCTCTATGAGGGC
>NW_008631542.1:0-8074 GCF_000691845.1 Merops nubicus
GTTCACAAGGGTTTGGAGTGATAGGACCAGAGGTAATGGCTTTAACCTAGAAAAGGGGAGATTGAGGCTAGATGTTAGGAAAAAGTTCTTCAGTCTGAGGGTGACAGATCCCTGGAATAGGTTGCCCAGAGAGGTGGTGGAGGCCCCATCCCTGGGAACATTCAAGATCAGGCTGGATGAGGCTCTGAGCAGCTTGATCTAGTTGCAGATGTCCCTGCTGATGGTGGGGGGTTGGACTAGATGACCTTTGGAGGTCCCCTCCAGCCCAGACATTCTGTGATTCTATGAAATCACAGTCAGGGCAGCCCTGGGGTGATGGCCACAGTGTGGGGGTGATTTTGGGGTGTCCCCCAGGAGCTGGGGAACGCCAAAGCCCTTTCCTGGATGTCTCCTCCAGGGTGGGTGCTGTCTGCAAGACAGGGTCCTGCAAGGACATGCTGTAAGGCAGGAGATGGCCAGAACCTCCCTCCCAAGGTGGCCTGGCTGTGGCCACTGGGTTTTGTTCCACGCGGGGAGCAGCAAGGAGAAAAAGCAAGCGGAAAAGAGCGTGGGGAGAGCGGGGCAGCGGCTGATCCCTCGGAGCTGAAGCTCTGAGGACAAGAGGAGCCTGGCGCTGCCACCGTGGTGGGGACACGAAGCCCGTGGCACATCCCACGGGCACATTGACGTCGTCGGCCCTGGCGCAGGGGAAGCCACCCGTGGCAGAGGGAGGGGAAGCAGCAGGGACCTCTTCCCCCGGCTCAGCGAGGAGACCGTGAGTCAGAGACCTCAGCGAGGGGGCTGAGCTCATTTCAGGGCTAAACTTAGTTCAGAGAGTCCCAGCGGCCACTCGGGAGCCTTGCCACGTTGGGCTGGATGCCCTGTAGCAGGGTTTTGTAGGCCAGGCCATCCGGTTCTTCTTCTTCATGTTAAAAATACTCTCTGCTGAGTTGTAGAGGCTTTTGTTCCTGCTTAGCTGGCACCGTGGAGATGCCTCTTGTCTTCCTGGGATCACATGAAGCATTGAGCCCCTGGAGAGGGAAGGGGAAGGAGGTTTCTGGAACTGGGGAAGTCTTGGGAGAGAAAAATTGGGGTCACAAGAAGCAAGGGGAGGAGCAGTGGCTCACCTGGAGGAAAGTTGGGGGACCCAAAGGGTGTCTGTGCCACTCAGTTGCCCCTGGCACGGGCTCTGTCATCTGAGTGTCTCCATTGCTCAGTTGTTGTGGCACCAGTTGGCCAAGACCAACAAGCACTGGCCCATGGAATGCCCAGACGTGGGGCAGGGACCATGTCCATTCCCACAAAGAGGTCTGGATACAGCCACCCCTCTTCAGAGGGCACAAGAATTCAGTCATATGGACCTGCCTCTAAAGACTGAGCTTTCTTCTCTGATTTTCCCAGCCGTGGGGCAGCCTCAATCAAACTGGGGCCACACAAGTCATCCCCAACTTGGGAGACACCAACCAAGGCAGTCACACCAGTCATTAACTGGGAACGAGCTTCTTGAGTGTGGTTTCCACCATGACAACATGGGGCCATGGTGGTGTGAAGGGCTTCTGGTGTCTCCTGCCCTACCTGAAGGATGGGGATCAGCTTCAGCCTCACTTATAAGAGCAAATTAAAAGGTACAAGGGAACTCACTCATCCACACTACTAAAATGATGCCATGGTTGCTAACACAACTTTGATTTGGCCAAACAAGACCAGCCCAAACGGTTGTTGGGTCAAGTTTGGGAGTTAGCCCAGCCCAGCCCAGGGGCTGTCCCCAAAAGGCAGCTCAGGTGCAGCCACCCTGCTTGGTGGAGCGAGGATCTGGTGGTGTGGAAGAGGTTTTAGGGCCAGAGCAGGAGAAGGAGCTCTAAAATATGAATTTATTGATGTAAAGGGATGCAAGCAGCTGCATGGCCACGCTGCTGGTGCTTTCAGCTGCCCTTTTTTTCTGCTTAATTAATGATGACGACTCTTGCAGTGTGCTCAGCATTCACTTAAAAAAAAGCTGTCATGAAGGAGCTGGTTGTTTCTTCCATTTCTTCTTATTAATAGTGGTCAAGTGATTTTGAAGAAGCTTAAGACCAACTTAGAGGAGCCCTTTGGACACCAGGGTTAAGAGCTCGTGCAAACTGCTGTGCCAAATTTCTGTCTGGTTTGAAAGGTGACTTGAAAAATGTGTGGGCAACTCCACATGGAAGCATCTCTGTTCTCCCTGAAGAAAAAAAATGGTTTTAAAACCCCAAAACACCAGAAAACAAATGTCTTTGTGCTTAGTGAAGTGTTCTAGCTGATCTTCTGGCAGATGGATTGAGAAGGGAGAGGGCAGGGATGGAGAGGGGGCAGAAGGGCAGAGCTCAAGCCAAAGAGTGGCAGATCCTGATGGACTGGGGATGAGACTGTTTTGGAGGTTGAGGCCATATTTGTCATCATCAAAAAGGATGAAGGAGAAAAATAATCTTTTTTAACCATGGAGGGATGTCCAAGGAAAAGAGAGGAGGTGGGAACATGGAGGAGAAAGCATCAAGCTTAAGATAACCCAGAACCAATATCTAACTCATCTCCTTAAAAGAGATTTCTGGGGCCATACTGGGGGATTTTTCAGATTCTTTTTTTTTTTAAGGCTGTCCTTTCTGGGATTAGCTCTCAGGAGAGCAAGGGCTGGAGATATTTGTCAAGCTCTTTGTGACTCAGCAGCTGGGAAGTGGTGATTATGGTCAGCAGCTGACGTCCGAAAAGCGTCTACATCTTTATTACATTATCCAAAAAAGCCACAGACTTTTTGATTTCTCTCACCTCAGCTCCAGAACAGGGAGTGCCCAAGCCCTCAAGGAGGACCAGGAACACGGGACAGAAGGTGGCACTGTAGGAAAATTGTGTTCTCCTCCACTAAAGCTCTTCAGGTTTTCCTGTATTAGGTGCCTCCCATCAGTTGTGTTTGCTCGTGGTGTTCCCTTTAAATTTAGGCAAGACAAGCAACCCAAAATCACAGAGTCATATGATGGGTTGGGTTAGAAGGGACATCTGCAGCTAGAGCAGGGTGCTCAGAGCCCCGGCCAACCTCCCCTGGGATGGTGCCAGGGCTGGGGCAGCGACCACCTCTCTGGGCAGCCTGGGCCAGGGGCTCAACACCCTCAGGGTCAACAATTTCTTCCTTCTCTCCAGCCTAAATCTCCCTCTTGGAGTTTCCAACCATCCCCCCTTGTCCTGTCCCAACAGGCCCTGCTCAAAAGTCTGTCCCCATCTTCCTTCTAGGCACCCTTGAAGCCCTGGCAGCCCCCAGCAGGTCTCCCCAGCTGGAGCCTTCTCCTCTCAGCTGCCCCAGCCCAACTCTCTCCTGCTGGGCTCCCAGCAGAGGGGTTCCCCCCTCGGGGCATTGCTGGGGCTCCTCTGGCCCCGCTCCAGCAGCCTAGAGATCAAGCAGTAAGTGTCCCCTCTTGTCCCCAGGGCAGGTGGCACTGGGCACAGCTGGGTGGAGAGCATGAGGAAGTCACCACTGGAGTTACTGGGAATGAGGAACACTTGGTGAAGGTCAGGGCTCTTGCTAAAGGTCTGTCCCTCCTCTGAAGAGGGCATAGGTGTCCTCCTCATTACCTCAAGCCTGAGTGGCATCTGCCAGGGTTTGGTGTGCACAGCAGGAGCTTGCAGAGGCTAAGGCTGGAGCTCTGCTGTGATTTTGGAGACAGAAGCACACCTTATAATCCCTGTCCTGAAGGACATGGGTCACCTAAGGACAGCAACACTCTTCAGAACATCAGCAGCTAATCTGGGACTAGGAGTCATGTTGGATATGTGGGTTAACAGCCTGGAGCTGTGCACCAGGTATCTCCTAAAGACTCAGTTCCCTTCAGGATGAAGGACTTCAAGGAACAAAGGGAATAGAACTGCCTGAAACTGTTCTCTTAAACCATGAGGGTTCACAGTGAAAGGACCAGGGGCAATCATAGAACCGTGGAATGGCTGAGGTTGGAAGGGACCCTAGAGATCATCTCATCTAGTTGAGAGGGACACCTCTCAACTAGACCAGCTTGCTCAAGGCCTCATCCAACCTGGCCTTGAACACCTCCAGGGAGGGGCATCCACAACCTCTCTGGGCAGTGTAGTCCAGAGAAAAGAACTTCTTCCCAAGTGATCAGTGATCTGGAATAAGCCTCAAAAGCCCACTTAGTGGTGCAGGGTGTTCCTGCACAGGGACACTTGGTGCTGCAGGGTGCTGTGGAGGTTGGGACTGGAAGTCTCATTGCACATGGAGCAGTCATCTCTGGAGGGCGTGTCCATGGGTGGATTGCAAGGCAGCCTGTGCATCAGAGAGACCCTGAGCTGCTGATTTGCAGCATCTGATGGGCACAGAAGAAAGGCACTTCATAAAGCTCCCCTAGGCACCTGCCACTGGTCATTGGTAGAGGGAAGAGACCTTTAGATGGACCTTTGGTTTGGTGTCTGTCTCTTCTGTGAGTCTCTGAGAGGAGGGTGGGAGCAAGAAGAGGCACATGGATTCCTTCCAACCCCTGACATTCTGTGAGTCTGTGATTCCAGTAGCCCCCAGCTTTCATGTGGGGTCTCCTGAGCTCCCCTAACAGAGTTTTTTCTAGAGCCTGTGGTGTGAATCAGACCCTTGAACACTAACAAGAGCTTGCTGTGGGCTCTTTCCAGACCTGCTTTCACACACTTCTCTCCAGAGACACGCTGTGCCTTAAATCTTCTCAGATATTCCCTACATAAAACCCCAGAGAGTTCTTCTTTGTGCCTCTCTAGGAGTGAAAACTCATTGGGGAAGACCTTGAGGGACCCATGGGCATGTCCCTGCTGGTGAATCTGTGGGAGGAGCCTGACCTCCATTAGCTCCTACATGGCTTTTTATTTTCATGGGGTGATTTTTGTGCCATTTTGATTCTGCCACGAGGCAATGAGGACCAAGACAAGGCAACGACAACCCTCTACAACCCCTCAGCAGCTCCACAGGCCCCTGTGGTTCCTTCTCCAGCCCCATCCTCTAAGAGCAGGCAATGTGTCCTGCTGCAGGAGATGCTCATCCCTCGTCGAGTGGCCTTTCAGGGACTGTCCCCTGAGATTTATCTCTCCAATATGTTGTAGGAGTGGGATGAGTGATCTCAACTCGAAGGCTGGTGAGATGCCTGGGAGAATCAATAACTCCCTGAACAAGCCAGAGCAAAGGCTCATTCCCTTCTCTAAACTCATCACTTTTATGGCTCCTCGTTTGTCTTCCTGTGTGAGCACGGGAAGTTGTTTTAGGACAAATCCCAGGCCATTCATACCCGTGTCTCACCCCTGAGGACAAGTTCTGCTCTCTTCCCCAGCTCTGCTTCCAGCCCTGCCCCTGCCTCTCACTTGGCTTTCCTCCATGCAAAGAGCTTCTCCAAAATACCTCGTTACCAAAGGTGTGGGGAGGAAGTGGAATGCCCAGACTTGGTGTTCATACCCAATGGATCTGAGAGGTTGACCTTTAGAGTAGACATGTGGAGTTGGATTTCTGAAATAGTTTGATTCAGAAATAACACCAGGAAAATGTACATAGGGACATCTATGGTAGACTCATATATGTGTTCTTATTTTAATTGATATCCAGGCCTCGTTTTGTAGACATTTTATTGCTATTATTGCCGCCTTCTGATTCAAAAAACCCAAAACATCATCCCATAAAACAATGTTTTGGAAGTTTATAGTCCTAATTCAAAGACTGGGTGATCCTTGTGGTCCCTTCCAGCCCTGACAGGTTCTGATCTGTTTTAGCAGAGGACTTTAGAGCCCTAATGGCTCTATGGTTGGACTTGATGATCTTGAAGGTCCCTTCCAACCTAAAGGATTCTATGATTCTATGATTGCAGAAGATTCCGGATATTTCCCAAGATGGGAACATTCCAGTGGACATTCCATAGGGGATTTTACCACCACGATCCCTGCCTGTAGACATGTGCCCAGCTGGGAAATGAAATCTCACCAGCTGTAGCAACCTCTGGAGCTTGGTGAGGAGCAGCAGCCTTGAGGTCAAGGCACCATGCTGGGACAGTTGAGACTTTCTCCTGGGGCCTGACACTGTTTCACATGATTCATCTGTGGAGATGTGCTGCTGAGGGACATGGGTCAGTGGGGACCTGGTAGTGATGGGTTAATAGTTGGACTTGATGATCTTAAAGGTCTCTTCCAACCAAAATGATCCTTTAATTCTGTGAATCTCTTCCCCATCACCACAGTGCAGGACTCCTGGTTGGAGCTGGAAGACATCCCTTTGTAGGACCTAGGCTGAGATCTCCAGTGCTTCCATGGTATGGGAGGAGGTCCATGAAACTCTTCTCTTAAGAACCATAAATCCTCTGGGCAGGGCTGACTCCAGCTGGGTGCTCTCTGTTTGCTGTGGAGGGGAATGCAACTATTACCCTAACACAAATAATGAAGTTTGCACTGGTAAATGAGACATAAAGAGGCCATCTTCTAAATTAGGAAAATCTCCAGAAATGGCAGAAAATCAGACTCTGTCTAGGAGTAAATGGTAATAACTCAGCTCTTATTTTCTTCTTGGGCTGGGAGAAGGAGGTTGGGATCCTGGGCCTGTTTGTTCTGCAGAAAAACTCTTCTTTTTGTGGCAAATCATTTGACAAGTGGCATTTTCACCTTCTGGATATTATTTTTGTTGATAATCAAAATGTCCCAGGTCAGTTCGGTGTTAATCTATGTCCACACTGGTCCCACGGCCTCCTAGGATGCAGTTTGACCATTTCAAGTCTCTTCCTTGGGGTTGAAACCCCATTTTTGGCCTCTTTGGCACCACCCATATTAAAAGAGGTGACCCCAGATGTTTCACAGAGGGTGTTTGGTCAACCAGTGAGTTGCTGTGAGCATCCCACCCATCATGACATCAAGAATCCTTCCACAGAACTTCTCAAAAAATCAATCAAGCAACATAATAAAATGCTGACGTGATTTAATGTGTATTTCCCATGAAATCAAGAATTAGTAAATGGTCTTTTTTTTTCCCCTCACTTTTTCTTCCTTCTTTTCTTTCTGCCTTTCTCTTAAAATTGGATTTGTTTGAGACAGAGCGTGCTTCAGAAGCTGCATAAATCTGGAGGAATTCATTAAACCCCACCGAATTTATTGGGAGTTATGGAGTTTTTAAATCTACAAATGTTTGACATCTTTAAAGAATTATTAATTAATGCATCCCATTAAATACTGTTAAAAATCATGTCGCGTTTATGAAGCATTTGAGCTTCATTCAATATGCAGCTCAGGTAATTCATCTTTTTAAGCTCCATCAGTCTTTCTGTTCTGAAAAAAAAGAAAAAAAAAAGACAGGGGGTTAAGGGGAAGGAGGAGAAATTAATTTTTGGAGTTCTTAGGGTGGGAGAATTCACAGCCAAAAATCAGGATTTCTCTATTTCCAGGAATTTTCAGCTCAGGCTGCTGAATGTCCAACTGATTTCTGGTGTCTTCAGCTTTGTATGAGTGCAGTGGTTGGGGATGGTGCTTAGGGTCATGGTCTTGTGCTGGGTCATTGTCCTTTAGCCACGGGGGGGCTGGTGGGTTGTGTTGAGGTGGGCTGGTGGCACAAGCTTGGGAAAAGCAAGTCCATTTGGTTGCTCATCACCTTCTCCTCCCAAATTGCTTTCTTCTAGTATCAAGTTGGGTGCATGGAGGTGTTCAAAACACTCTTTTCTCCATGAAAGGATGTCAGGCAGTGGGCATGGGGAAGGGAAATCCTCAGCTAACTTCAGCCCAGCCCTTGCAGAGAGCACACAGGGACCCTGGGAAGAGCAGCCAGGCATTCACAGGGATGTCCTGTCAACCTCTCCCACAGGGGAGGTCACGGGGTGCTGGTGGGGCTGGGAGCTGAGCAGACAGCCCCCCGTGTAGGTTTGGGGTGTGTCAGACTTTCCCTCAGGGCTCTACGTACACAAAATGCAGTCTGGGCTCCTAAAGGTGGCTGGATATTTGGATATTGGATGTTTCCCCAGGGAAAGGAGTGATGTTGACTCTTGAAAACAAGGAAAATCCTCATTTGAGATCTTCACAACCCAATCCAGCAAGCAAGGAGACACATCTAGCAACAAAGCCCCAGAGGAGGGGGGGACTGGACCCTCCCCTGCAC
>NW_008631542.1:8105-11578 GCF_000691845.1 Merops nubicus
TCTTGAAAAACAAGGAAAACCCTCATTTGAGATCTTCACAACCCAAGGGCTCCAGCAAGCAAGGAGACACATCTAGCAACAAAGCCCCAGAGGAGGTGGATCCTGGACCTTCCCCTGCAAAGATGACAGCTCCTGGAGGAACCCAGGAGCCTCCCTAGCCCATGGAGCTGGGTGACATTTCCCAGGCTGGCACCACCAAGTCTGTCATTGCTGTTAGATGCCAGGAGGTCCAGGCTCCACCACTGAGCCAGCAGAGAGTCATTCCAGTCCCACCAAACCTGGGGCAAGGTTCTGGTTGATATTAGACAGAGATTTTCTGTTGTTCTCCTCCAGACAAGTGCCTTCACCTGAAACCTTCCCCATCACCTTCTGGCTCTTCACACCCCAGGAATGGATGCAGCTCTGAAGCCCAGTCCAGGGCAGCTGGATGTCCACTGCCTGGGTAGGACTTCTTAGAATCATAGAATAGGTGGAAAAAGACCTTTAAGATCATTGAGAGAACCACTAACCCAGACCTGCCAGGTCCGCACTGACCTATGTCCTTCAGCACCACATCTCCACAGCTTGGAAACCCCTCCAGGGGTGGGGACTCCACCACTGCCCTGGGCAGCCTGGGACAGGCCTTGAGATCTCTTTCCAGGAAGAAATTGTTCCTAATGGAACCTAAACCTCCCGTGGGGCAACTTGAGGCTGTTTCCTCTCATCCTGTCCCTTGTCCCTTGGGAGCAGAGCCCGACCCCCCCCTGGCTCCAGGCTCCTGGCAGGAGCTGTGCAGAGCCAGAAGGTCTCCCCTGAGCCTCCTTTGCTCCAGGCTCAGCACCCCCAGCTCCCTCAGCTGCTCCTCCCCACACTTGGGCTCTAGACCCTTCCCCAGCAGCTTCATTGCCCTTCTCTGGCCATGCTCCAGCCCCTCAAGGTCCCTCTGGGAGGGAGGGGCCCCAAACTGACCCCAGGATTTGAGGTGCCACCTCCCCAGTGGTGAGTGCAGGAGGTCAATCACTCCTCTAATTGCTCTGTTCTGGAGAGATGGGCACTGCTACCAGCAGCCCATTGCTGTGACATCAGAGCATCTCATGACAGGACCATCATGTCTGGGGGGGTATCAAACCTCTGGAAGGAGAAGAGAGAAGCTGGTGAGCATCCCCTTGGCACAGAGGAGGCACAGCAATCCCTGTGTCCTGCCCCATTGCACTCAGCAGCATCGTGGCTACCTGCAGAGATAGGTGCTGGCCATCAGACCTCATTAAGGTCCAATTAGCTGTTATTTTGGTTTATTTATGACTAGTCACACCAGAACCATTAAAGGGATTCACAGGTTTATTCAAGCAGCAATAGGGACACAAAATCAGCATTGCTTACTGCCAAAATCAGAGCAATAATTCACTTTGTTGAGCTTACCAGAGGCTGCAAAGTCTGACAGAGAGATCAGAAACCTCACCTGATATCTGAGAGATCTCCAAAGGGTTTGCCCAACATGGTGCCTTTATCTTGTTGGCTGTCCACTTGGGTGTTTCTAAGGATGTCTTTACCACTTTTGTACATTACAGCATCATTCTTGGTGGCTCTACAGATGACTCCAGGCAAATCAAGAGGAGTATTTATCCTCCCTTGGTCATGGTTAAATTGCACTTCAGGAACTGCTCATGAACTTCATCTTCAACTGAAAAAAAATGGAGCAACTAAACAGAACAGGATTACCATGTCCCTCTCAGAGGCTCTAACAAGGTTGCTGAAACTTTCCTGGAGAAAAGGACAGTTTCTGTAGGCCAGCACACCCACAATGCAATCCTCCCAGGCCAAGGAAGTCTCTCAGGTTTAAATTTCACCTCCTTGCCCTTCTGCAAGGCTGAAACTCTTCAGTGAACACAGGAGGCTGCTCTGACAGGGGGGTGTTTGCACCCAGAGCCAAGCTGTGGCTGAAGTTGGAGGCCAGTGATGCTTTCCACCTTGGTGTGATCCCCTGCAAGGCTCAGATGTGAAAAGAAATTAATAATAATAATAATAAATAATAAAAATAATATTGGGAGAGGGCAGAATAATTCAGTGGCTTTGCAGATCACACTTTCTGGTTCATATTTTTGGGCTGCTCTCCTACAGTCAGGTGTTGGGGAAGCTTGAGAAGGTCTGTGTGTGTTTGGCTGAACTCTGATGAGGTGGGGACCATGAGCTGAGTGATTTCTCTCTAAGCCTTGGGGGGCTTCAAGGGCAAGATCAAGCCCTAAGTGTGTGAAGGACTTTGCACACTGAGCATCCTGTTCAGAGAGCTGATCTTGAGTGGTCAGGGGCTGACATGAGGTGAAGTGAAATATCTGTGTGGGTATTTCCTGGTAGATAGATAAAGAAGCAGAGCAAGAAAAGGGAAAAAATGAAAGAAAACAAAATTTCTTTGGGGAAAAACTAGAGATGGCCTCAAGCCTCACCTAGCCAAGGACTTATTGTGGACCATGCACTTGACATCAGTGGTTCAGAGTGAATTCCCTGGGTGGATGCTCCTGTTCCAGAATCAGCCACGCCTTACTTCAAATGAGTTCAACCCACCCGGGACCCTGCCACGAAACCAGGTTAAGAAATGAGCACAAAGCAGCTGAGCTTTGGCAACCAGCTGGGTAGGCAGGCAAGCCCCTGGAAAATGCACAGGAATTCAGCTTCATTTTCCAGCTCAGAGAGCAGGGTGAAGTCATGGAGCGATGGCTCTGAGTGAAAAAACACACACGTGAGCTATACCCCAGTCTCAGCTGATGGAGAGCTCCATATCTGGAGTTGCAGGGATGTGAGATAGTGTAGAAGCCCCCAGCACTGCTGGGAAATAGCTCTTCTACTCTAAACTCTCCTCCTGCTGTAGTCAGAGGGATTTTTTTCCCCCCTGAAAATAAATCTGCAGAGAAACTTTCCGACCTGAGTAGGAGAAAGAGCTGGGAGAACATCCTGGGTGTAGTGTTGATCCTTGAGCAATTCTTTCACCACGTGGTGTACGAGTTAATAAATCCCTAATTTAGTGTCTCTGTATTTTTGCTGATGTTTTTTTTTTTGCTCTCGCTGAATCACAGAATCATTAAGGTTGGAAAAGACCCCTAGGATCATAGAATCATAGAATCCTTTAGGTTGGAAGAGACCTTTAAGATCATGAGGTCCATCCATAAGAAGAATGAAGAACTTTGAAATTTGAAACAAGCATGAAACTTCATCCCAGGTGCCATGAACAAATCTACTTCACCTAAGACCAATCTAGGTGGAAAACCAGTTTTTTGGAGGAGGAGGAGCCTCTGTAGTAGTGATGTTGTGTGGCTGGTATAAGCTGCCCAAGCAAAGAACCTTGGGGCATCTAAGCTCTGATGGGGATGGTGTGTATCTGGGGACCTGCTTGGGTCAGGGCTTATTGTCAGAGTGGGTCCAGAGGAGGCCACAAAAATGATATGAGGGCTGGAACCCCACTGCTGGGAGCCCAGCAGGAGAGAGTTGGGGCGCCTGGAGGA
>NW_008631542.1:11632-21045 GCF_000691845.1 Merops nubicus
AAGACTTTTGAGCAGGAGCTGTTGGGACAGGACAAGGGGGGATGGTTTGAAGCTTAAAGAGGGAGATTTAGACTAGAGAGAAGGAAGAAAATGTTGCCACTGAGGGTGTTGAGCCCCTGGCCTAGGTTGCCCAGAGAGGTGGTCGCTGCCCCATCCCTGGCACCATCCCAGGTGAGGTTGGCCGGGGCTCTGAGCACCCTGCTCTAGCTGCAGATGTCCCTGCTCCCTGCAGGGACAAAAACTCCTGCCTGAATGCAGGAAGAGGCCTTTTGGACAGTCCCAAAGGAGCCTGCAAGAAGACTCCTGATTTATTCATGGAGAAAGAAGAGTTCCCATCAGTAATTAATCTGGAGTGAAGTGCTGGAGCGTGGAACCCCCTGCTCTCACCCAGAGGATTCTGGCTCCAGAGCAGCCTAAAGAAAATCACTCTGCTATCAGACAAAGAGGGGAGAAAAAGAGAGAGGTGACAATTTCTCTGAGAGTGGGACTGTGGGGCACTGATGGCAGGAAAAGCAGCAAGCACAAAACAACCCACCTCTGGTTTTGAGTCTGGTAGGAAGTGAGCTCCCTAAATTCATTGGACTTGCTTTTGCTTCCAGGAGACTCCTACAAGCTTTCCAGACAGTGTGAAATGGGGTTTCTGTGTTCCAAGTATTTCACTTTGCCACCATGAGGTGCCCCATCGAGCAGATGCACTCTTCTAGTCCTATGGTCTTCACACCTCCTGGTCTAGACTCCCTTCAGGCCTCCTGGCCACCAATGACCATGGTAAAAAACCAACAAGGAATCAAGAGTTGTACCCCAGAAGTCATATGACCAACGTGTATCAGACCCAAGCCTTAAAAAGGCCTGAAAGTGGCTGGAGTTACCAACTGCTCCATATTTCCATGGGCCACCTGCAGATATGGATGATGCAGGCAGTGCCAGGAGATGATCTGGGGCCAGCAGCATTGGCCCAGGTGGTTCCTAGGTACACCTTGGGGGTTAGCCCAGGGCAAGGGGAGTGCTGGGGTGGTGTTTTTCAAGGTGGAAGATCAAAGAGGAAAGTGCTTCTTCCTGGTTTGGAACCCCATCCAGGCTTTGCTCTGCACAAATGGCAGGAGCTGTGGTACACGAGGAGCCCTGAGGGAGTGGGAAGGCACCAGAATTAGTGAAATACAAAATATATGAAGCCAGGGAAGGGAAAATCTCTGTAAATCATCTATCTCCTGCCCCTGTGATATGACCAACCAAGACAGCTCAGCTCCCCAGGGAGCCTGGCGCTCACCAGCCCTGGGGGGATCTTCTCAAGTGCAGTGAGGTCAGACCTTTTGCATCACTGCCCTTTGGCTGTGGGACTCAACCCTGAAGAGATTAGGATGACCAGAGATCTTTGTCAGTTTTGAACAGAGGATGGTGAGGCCCATCTCTTCTCATTAGCTTCCTCTTGATGTCCTCAGGGGACCATTATGGTGATGATGTTAATGTGAAGATACTGGCCAGGCTTTCTCAGCCAGGTCTGCAGCAAGAAGAGGAGCCATGCTCACGCAGTGAAGGGGGTGGTGGTTGGAGGATGGAGCATGGCAAGGTGGTGAGGAGGCCACAACTCTTCTCCCAGGAGCCACACTGCCAATACAGCTTGCTGTGGTGGAAACCCAACTTCCATGGATGCTCTTCAGCCAGGACTGTCCATATTGGCCTCTCTTCACATGAGCTCCCACAGGGAGAGTTGCAAATGTTGGTCTCTCTCCTGATAGTCCCTCTGTGCTAAGTTCTGTGGCTCCCACCTCTGCAGCCCAGAGCCACAGTTCTGATGCTGTTCCATGAGCTGGTGTGGGACTGGCCCAACTTCAAAGCTGGTGTCTTCAGTATGGAGAAGCTGTATTGAGGCTGGCAGCTGAGCTGGCAGCTGGAGAAGCTGATGCTCTAGCACGTGTCCTGAGGTGCAGGCACCTCTGGCACTTGGCTGGACAAGACCATGTCTTGGTGGACAAAAAGTGGACAAAACTCAAACAACATCTCCACTTCACCTTCCTAAGTCAGGGAAGAAGTGGCAGGTGTGCTGAACACCAACCACCACTCCCAAAGGGTTGAATCTGTGGGCACTGCACCACACCCAAAGTGCCTAAGGCCCAGGTTCAGACACCTGCAGTGTCCCTTTGATTCAGAGTATGTGTAGGAGCTTTCCTAGATCACAGTCAACAGCTCAGCCACTCATGATGTGAGACCAACTTTGGCATTGTCCAATGCTTGGCCACCAGGTTGAGGAGGATGCCAGTTGACCCCAGGTGGTTTGTGCTTCATGCTGGCCAGACCTGGCTTCCCACAGAGGCAGGGGTGAGATGTTCCTGCACCACAAGCAGCAACGTGCTCTAGGACATCATCCAACTCCAGGTCCTGGTGGTTGGTGTTCAGGAAGTGTTGTTCACCTCACAGATCTTGGATGACCAAGAAAGGGTTGCTTGCCCAAGGGGAGAGAGGCCCACTGGAGGTAAGTCAGAGGCATCCACCATCTCTGGTCAACTTGAGGACTAGATGACCTTTAAAGGTTCCTTCCAACTCAAAACACTCTATGATTGTGTGATCCTATGACTAGGGGAGTAGGGAGAGGAGATGTGCTGGTGTCAGAGAGGTGTTCAACAGTAGCACTCAAGACCACATCATGCTCTGGTGGGTTCTGCCCAACCTTGCAGCAATTTCTGTCTGAGTGTCCAGGGAAACCTCAACAGCAGAGAAGACAATATGACACCTCCAGGAGAAGGGAAACACCATGAGCTGTCTAATTCCAGGTTTTGCTCCTTGTGTCTCTTGTCTTCTTAGCAGCCAACCAGCCACGTAAAACGTGTGAGGTGGGATGGACAGGACTGAGACCACATCAGAGCTGTAAATAGAGGACCTTCAATGAAATCTGTCACAACTGTGAGGCTACAGCTGGAAGGGAAGGACAAAGAAATATCCACGAGAGCTCAATAACGCAGCCAGGAGGTTCTTTATGACTGCCTCACAAGATGCATATCTCCAACATCAATGGAGCAGAGTGTTGCTGATTCTGAGAGCTTTTGGAAAGCTCATCCCTCGTGTATTTTTGGCTAAGCAGGCAAATAAATAAATTTACCCACCAAAAAAAACCCCATCCTTGTCCTCAAAAGCTCAGCTCCTCCCATCCTTCCTTGTGAGGGGGAAACAAGAGGATTATCTCAGTAGTTCTGCCCTAAACCTGGAGGAACACCAATCCTACCAGTGGATTTAGGTCTCTGCAGAGGGGAGATGTAGACTAGATAGAAGGAAGGAATTTTTTACAGTGAGGGTGTTGAGCCCCTGGCCCAGGCTGCCCAGAGAGGTGGTCGCTGCCCCATCCCTGGCACCATCCCAGGGGAGGTTGGCCGGGGCTCTGAGCACCCTGCTCTAGCTGCAGATGTCCCTGCTCCCTGCAGGGGGTTGGACTAGGTGATCTTTGAAGGTCCCTTCCAACCCAAACCATTCCATGGGCCATGATCAAGGGGTCACCTGACTCCCCGTTTCACAGGAGCTGATGGGCAGCACAATGTCAAGTGATGCTTCTCCACCACATCTCCTCCAGTGTCAAAACTGGGGCTTGTGAGTGGTGCAGTTACTGCTGCCTGCTCTCATTGCACCTCTCAAAGGGCCTTTGCAGCCCTCCGAGCTCCAGGTGAAGCGAGAGGGTGGGTAGGGGACAGGAAAGGGGATGGAAAGGATGGTGGGGATGGCAAGGGGACCAGGGCAATCCTTTTAGACAGTGCAAATAGAAGGAGAGCCTCGGGAGAAGTGGTGCTTGGAGACACCTTGGCTGGAGCAAAAAGAAGCACTCAGGGCATGACACAAGTAGGTTGTTCTGCCTCTCACTCTTTACATCATTACAGAAGGCAGAGTGGAGAGGCAAGGAGTCATCCCCCTCCTCCTGCCCTCAGGGCTTGTGGAGATGCTGCCTTCACCTGCTCTTGCTAGAGGCCATAGACCAACGGCCACCACTTGGTCTGTCGTGAGCACCAGCATGGCAAAAGGCTTAAAGCTTCTGAAATGAAATAGTTTCATCTCTAAATTCACCCTTTTCAGGATGGCCAGTCATGAACGTGGCTCTCCAGCCTCAGGTAGGCAAACAGCCCTAGGACACCTCCTCCTGCTGCAGCTTGACTTCTTCTGGGCTCCATATGGGCTGTTCCACTTTCCTTTTTCATGTTTTCATCTTCCCACTTGTAAATGATTGCTGGCTTGAGGGGATCAGAGGTTACTGGTGTGAACCTGGCTGGTTTGGCTTCCCCTTATCTGCCTTTGTGGACTGCCCACGTTGTGTGGGAAGAAGACTCTTGCTTCTTGGCTTCCCTTCATGCTGAGCTGTTGTCTGATTCCCTGCAGGAAGGAGCTTTGTGGAATTTCTCTGCTTTTCATCTTTGCTAGCAGATGTTCTGCTGTCTTTCCAAACAGAGCTGCCTGCCCGTTGCTTTGCCAGTGATCCTGTGAGCCCACGTTGCTCTTTGGCTTGGGACTCCATGGGTTTGACCCAGGGACACAACCATCTCCACTACAAACATCTCACGGAGTGTCTGAGGTTGCAGGGGACCTCAGGAGATGAGCTAATCAACCGCTTCATTTTTAATTTGGGTCTCAAAATCATCAGATAGCTGTTTGGGGAAGTCACCGTTGGCATCACTCCTGACCACCTCTGGGACAGTTTTGTCCCAAACAATGCAGGGATAAAAATTTAGACTTTTTTTTCCCCCCTATGTCCTGTTACCATTCATGTTCACCTCTGCAGTTGGCCTCACTTCTTCTTCCCATGTCTGTGTGGGGGCTCTTCTCCGTGGCAAGCTTGTGCTCCTGGCTGCCTTCATCTCTCCACGCTGCCTGTTCAGACACTTTCTGGATGCTGGGTCGTTTGCTTGCTAATTAGTCTTCCCCATGCTGCACGTCTGGCCAGGCTGCCTCCTGCCACCACGTTTCATGTACTACCTGCTGGACTCCAGCATGAAGGGACTCCATGGTTGCAAAACTAAACAGCCTATTGATTAAATGAACTATTTAGAGACTGAATAAAGAAAAAATGAAGCCTGAGCATCTACTTAACCTTTGTGTCCTGCTGGACATGATGTCTGCTACAACCATGGTGGTTCCTCTCCTGCCTGGTTGGCCTTGCATGTCCAAAGCACCACCATGTTTCTTTGGCTAACGTTGGAGCAGTTTGCATCCTTGATGTGTTTATCCTCCTGGCACTTGGAGACTCACTGATGGTGGGACCTCCACGTGGCTGGCTGTCACCATTCATCTTCTCACCCAAGAGATGCCTTGGGACACAAACACCCTCAGCCTGAAAACAGTTAATTCATTTTTTTGCTGTGCTTGATTCAACCCGAGGGGAAGTTTGGCAGTTTGTGGTCATAGAATCATAGAATGGGTTGGGTTGGAAGGGAACTTAAAGATCAGCTAGTTCCAACCCTCCTGCCATGGGCAGGGACATCTCCTGCTAGACTAGCTTGCTCAAAGACTCATCCAATCTGGTCGTGAGCACATCCAATGGTGGAGCAGCCACAACACCTCTAGGCAGCCTGTGCCAGTGTCTCACCACCCTCACAGTGAAGAACTTCCTAATTTCTAATCCAAATCTCCCCTCTTCCAGTTTGAAGCCATCACCCCTCATCCTATCACTACAAGCCCTTGTAAAATGTTCCTCCCCAGCTTTCTGGTAGGCTCCCTTCAGATACTGGAAGGCCACTAGAAGGTCTCCCCAGAGCCTTCTCTCCTCCAGGCTGAGCAACCCCAACTCTCCCAGCCTGGCCTCCCAGCAGAGGGCTTCCAGGCCTCAAATCATCATTGTGGCCTCCTCTGGACCTGCTCCAACAGGTCCACGTCCTTCCTGTGTTGGGGGCTCCAGAGCTGGACGCAGTGCTCCAGGTGGGATCTCACAAGAGTGTTCTTTCCTGGTCATCCCCTTGTTTGTCTGCTTTTCTCTTTCTGGTCCCTCCTGCCCTCTCACCAGAGGAATCCCAAGGCAGATAGGGACAGCAAAATGTCCCCATCGGGCTCTTGGGTTGTACTCCTGTCCTTCAATCATGTCTTTGTGCACAATACCATGGATTTATTCACTCACTGACTGTTTGACTCACTAAACAAGCTCCAGGGAGATCCCCTCTGCTAAAAGGCTCCTTAATTTATCAAGTTAAATCACAGTAAGATCCTGGCTACTGAATTAGCAAAATTCATCCTGGAAGTCAATGCAGGACCAGATAGTTTGGAGCAACGTGGTGAGTGCAGGGACCATGAACATGATCAGTTGTTTCTTCTCTGAAGGGACAAAACACTTTTCACTCTGCCTCTAAAGGCAACTGGAAATTTGGTCCTCAAGAGTATAGTGTGGTTCCAAGGGGAGTTGATGGTCTGTGGACTTGGACTTGAAGGTGTTTTGAAGCAGGGAATAGCAAAGAAGTGGATGGCACCTGGATGAGTGTGACTGTCCCTGGATATCATATCAGAGTGGTCTGCTTCCTCCTGGGACATCACTGCTGTCCACCATGGAGCAAAACTGTGGCCGTCCATGTCCTGAACCCCCTACCTGTGGCGAGGGTACAAAGCCAGGCTGACTTCAGACTCTTGTTTTGGGGATGGAAGAGATTTCCCTTCCCAGTTGGTCTCAATGGAAACAGCACATGCTTGTATTCCTAGTGTAGGCATCAGTCAACCATTGGCCAATCTCACTGACCAGTATCCTTTCCAAATTCACTCTTTTAAGTACTAAATTACATCTTCAGGAGACTGACCCAAATGAGCTTTATTAACTAACTGCCAATAAGCTCATGCTTTTTATAGAAAGAAGGAGCCCAAAGATACCCAGGCTGGAATTCCTTGTCCTTGTTGAGTTTCTCTGACCAGTGTTTCTTGGATCACAGCCTGCCATGAAAATCTGGTCCCAATCAGATGCTTACAGATTTCACTTCACTACTCTCTTCCCCAGAGAGGCCTACACCAGAGGATAAATCATCTCTTCCACACAACTCCTCATGCTTACTCCTACCTATGATACCAGCTGGCCCAAAGTTCACCCACTGGCTGAGACAACTCCTTGCAGACTTATTTCTCTGAAGTTATGGTCCAATAGCCAGATGTGGCCTTATTTAGAAGCCACTGACATCACTCATTGAATATCATGAGTGCATTTAAAGCTGCAGGCACACTTTGCACATCATCACGGTCAACGGAAGCTATTGGTGACTACCACCCATGCTCTCCAAGACGCTGCTGTGGCTTGTCTTGCTGTGATCCTCTTGCCCTTCCTCAGGCATCCCTTGGACATAGCACTTATTGGCTTTCTTCTGAGCCTTAGATGGGATGCCTAATCATGTGAGCCCCCTAATTGCCACGGACGTCAATCACACCGCGTGCCACCACTCCCCTCCCGCTTCCTAACGGTCTCTGCTTTCAGCCCCATTAATGACCATAATTATTTTCTTAAGAATAAATTGTTGCTAATGACCGTGGTCATTTTTAGCATGACAGCACAGCAAATGATGCAGCCAACGGAGAGGATGAAGCCAAGGAAGGGACCTTTCAAACCCCGCTAAATGTCAGGCACACGTTATTTACAGGGCGCTTGAGGTGGTTCCCAGTGTTGGTTTGGAAGTTCAAACAGATTATCACTTCTTGGCCTTTTTTTTGGCTATGACCAAGGGTGGTCTGGGTGGTGTGTTTCGTTTGCCTTTAGCTCTAAGCTAGATGTTTTGCTCAGGAAAACAGACAGACTCAATAAGTCTCTTTTGATCTCTGGTCACTTAAGAGTTTGCAAAATTATTCCATATTTCAAGGGGAATCTGTCAAATCAAATTTCTTTCAAAGAATTCCACACTCCAAGCTGCAGATCATAGGTAGCCTTCTTTTTTGGAAACCTATGAAGTTGTATGTTTTCCATGCCCATCATTCCATCTAATCTTCACTATTTGAGCCTCTGCTTTGGGGCTTTGTATCCGCAGCTTCGGCAGAACGCAAGTCTTGGATGTAATTTTCTTGGAAGACTTCATCACACATGATTAACTCATTTGTAGTCTTAATTAGATCTTGATCCTGGATGACTATTGAAAGATCTATAAGCTGCTATTCGATTATTGGAGTAGTTAATTGTGCCCTGGGCACAGGCACCAAGGATTGACTCTAGTTAGCACCGCAAGGAGAAACACCCAAGATAATGCAGCAGCATCCAGGTTAAGAGGAGGTTGAGTGAGAGCTGATGACTTCAGCTCTTGGGACTTGATCACCACTCAGGATTTACAACGTTTTTCCTCAAGCTCCAGCATTCTAGAAGCATATTGTGGTTGGAGAGTCTTCGCTTCCATTAAAGAGATGTTTCTGGCTGTCACCCTTGTTAAGAAAAGCAATTCAAGTGCTGCCTGCAAGCTTAAAACTTAAATAAAAAGTCTGTGGAATTCTTAGTAATGCCATCCATGTGGAGAGGGAAGGATGTAGTTCTGGAGATTTGGGGTAAAGAGCATTTTCTGGGCACAACTGAAAATCCCAGGGAAGCAGGAGGCTCTGTGTAAGAGTCTGGGTCTGGGTGACTTCCAGACAGCAGAGGCTGCCCCAAGGCTCCCAGGGCTGTCAGAGGTGGTCTCAGCTGCCCTGGGGACAGCAGGTCCCCTTTGGGCACCACGGCTGATGGTGGACATGGTGACCATGGTGACTTGTTCACAGACTGAGTTCAACTCTGGGCTCTGAGAGGTGCTTGGTGTGCCTGTGTCCACCCCTAGAGAGCTGCCCCGTGCCTGGCATCGGGTTCACCATGTGGTTGTGCACCTTAGGAACAGATTTAGGGCAGGGGTTGTCCCCCTGGATTGGACACTGGGGAGGCTGCACCTTAAATCTTGGGGTCAGTTTTGGGCCCCTCCCTCCCAGAAGGACCTTGAGGGGCTGGAGCGTGGCCAGAGAAGGGCAACGGAGCTGCTGGGGAAGGGTCTAGAGGCCAAGTGTGGGGAGGAGCAGCTGAGGGAGCTGGGGGTGCTGAGCCTGGAGCAAAGGAGGCTCAGGGGAGACCTTCTGGCTCTGCACAGCTCCTGACAGGAGCCTGGAGCCAGGGGGGGGTCGGGCTCTGCTCCCAAGGAACAAGTCATAAGACAAGAGGAAACAGTCTCAGCTTGTGTCAGAGGAGGTTTGGGTTGCTCATTGGGAAAAATTTCTTCCCCTTTAGGGTTGTCCACGCTGGTGTCTTGGTGACATTGTGATGGAGAAGTTTGCTGGCTCTGAAGCCCAATATACACAACTCAAGGTTGAATGGGCTGGAGAAGGGGGTTAAACTGAGTAAGGTAAGGAGTGCAAAGGGTCTTACAAGTATCCTAAAATGGAGGAGCCCTGCTTTTCTTCTGCAGCAGGGCAGGGAGGGGATCCTGCCCCTCTGCCAGCTCTGGGAGACCCCCCTGCAGTGCTGGGGCAGCTCTGGA